>NW_008343970.1:19306-21165 GCF_000622305.1 Nannospalax galili
ACAAAACAATCCTGAACAGTAGAAGAGCTGAAGGTATCACAGTCCCTGATTTCAAGTGTGTATACTACAGAGCTCTAGTAATAAAAATGACATGCCACTAATATAAAAATCAACACATTGATCAATGGAATAGAGTTGAGGACCCACATTTAAGCCCATGAAGTTACAGTTACATGATTTTTTACTAAGGGGACCCAAGCACACCTTGAACAAAAGACAGCATTTATAGTATATGGTACTTGTCAAACTGGATAGCTATATATAGGAGAATAAAATTAGATTTCCATATGTCACCATGATCAAGGTTCAATTCCAAGTAGATCAAGGACTTCCTCATAAGACCTGATACCCTGAAACTGACAGAGGGGAGTGTTGTGAATGCAGTGGAACTTAAAGTCACAGGAACAGAATTTCTGAAAAAGACAGTGCAGGTATTAAGTTCAAAAATCGACAACTAGGAACTCACGGAACTAAAAAGCTCCTATACAGAAGACTAAATCATTATTTGAATGAAGAGGCAACCTATTGAATGGGAAGAAACTTTATGAGCTAAACTTCTGACAGAGTTTTAATATGTAGAATAAACAAACAACTAAAAAATTCATAATAGTAAACAACACAATTAAAACCTGGGGCAAGGAGCTAAGCAGAGAGTTCTCAAAAGATGAAACTCAAAAGAATAAGGAATATGTTTATCGCTCATAGTATGGTAGTGACACTTTCATCTTGTGGGGGATCAACAGCAATTTAATTGGAATTAAGGTCCTCTCAATGGGAGGGAACTCATGTGAAGTAGTATAAACACGGTCAAATACGTGGCTGGAGATGTCATAGATCCTAGAGAATAAAAGAACCTATGCCATACCTATAGGACAACATAATTTCTCACTTTATTCTAAATATGCATCCTTATATTTACAGACAAATATACTTCTTGCCCATCATGAAAGAAACTTCTTTTTGCAATAGACGTCAACTACTATGGAATTCCAGAACTGGTCAATATGGAGAATAAGTGTGAGACACTTAATCTTCAGTGACACATCTTCAATGCAAACTTTGCACTTAGGATGAATGGATCCCTTAACTCTCACTACAGACAGCAATGTTGGCAGCAGATGGTAATTAAGAGAGAGACCAAAAATTAGCCAATTGGCAGAGAACAAGAGGCTGCAGAGTGCTTTTTCCTGAATAGGACACCTATTTCAAACCTCTGCCTCCCAAGACACAGGAATCATGTGGAAGAGGAGACATAAAGACTGGAAGAATTAGAGGTGGTTGATGCCAAAAGGAAACAGTCTTCCAGACAGCTGGTCATTTACTCATATGAGCTCACAGCAATGTTGACTGCATGCACAAGTCTTATGTGAGCTCACTCTGAACAAAAACGTCCAGCATAGACATGGGGAAGCAGGCAACAAATCCCATTCCAACTTAAGAAACTTAAAAATAAATTATTTATTTTTATTGTATGTGTATGAGTTACTGCCTGCATGTGTGTAAGTGCACCTGTGTCATGCAATGCCCACGGATATCATAAAAGGACATCAGATCCCCTCGAACCGGAGTTACAGATGGTTGTTAGCAACCATGTGGTTGTGGGGAACTGTACCCAGGTCCTCTGCAAGAGAAGCAAGTGCTCTTAACTACTGAGTCATCTTTCCAGGCCCACACTAAGTAATTGATGGCTGAAGAGAGGTTGAAAGACAGTGTCTTATAGGTTTGGGACTCTTGGTAGGCCCAGTGCATGGATCCACACTGGAGGACACTGGGGGACCCAAATATTGCTCTATAGGATATATATATATATATATATATATATATATATATATATATATATATATATATGTGAGTTTTTT
>NW_008343970.1:21269-26329 GCF_000622305.1 Nannospalax galili
TTTGAGATTTATGTTTACCAAGTCAGAATGGCTAAGTTCCAAAAAACAAACAAAAAATGCTTGCAAGGTTTTGGGAAAGGGGAACACTTCTTCACTGCTAGTGGGAGTGGAGAATCTTGCAGCTACTATGGAAATCTGTGTGGAGATTCCTCAAAAAGGTAAAAATAGATCTACCACATGATTCAGCCAAACCACTTTTGGGCATATACCCAAAGAACTCCAGATTGTACTACAGAGATATCTGCTCATCTTTGCTTATTGCTGCTCTATTCACAATAGTCAGAAACTAGAAGCAGCATAGGTATCGATCAAATGATAAATGATTAATCAAAAGTGGTACATTTACACCATGGAATATTATTCAAGTATTAAGCAAGTTGAAATTATGAATTTCACAGGTAAATGGATAGAACTGGAAACAATCATCCTGAGTCAGGTAACACAGACTCAGAAAAATGAACATTTTATGTTCTCACTCATAATTGGATGCTAGCTTTGAATCTTTAGATAGGTGTGTTTCAATTGTAAAATCCATAGAGGTCAGGAAACTAGTCAGAGTCCATGAGAGGAGTTTTCTTGGAAGGGGACAGAGAATACAGTTTTATAAATGGGGAAAGGGGAGCAATGGAATATGAAGAGTTAAATATGGTCGGGAATGGTAGGGAAGTGTAGAAAAGGAATTAACGGGGGGATAACTAACACTAATGGCCTTTTGAAAAAGTCAAATGGAAATTTATCACTATAGAAGCTTCTTAAAGTATTTACATATGCAATATAAATCATTTAAATGGCGTCAGGCCATAACAGGGGCCAGTTCCCCACAGACACCATAAGTTAACAAATAAAATTCCCAATACTAGGAATGTGCTTCCTTTTTGGGAAATTTTGACCAGGGGTGATCTCATAGACCCTCACACAATATTGGCTATTGCTATTGTTCTTGGTTACTCATAAGAGCTTAACGGTAAGACCTTATTGCTGAAGATACTATGTATGTTGTATTAGTCACTTTTCTCTTGCTGTGATAGAAACACTGACCAATGAAATTTATAGAAGGAAGAGTTTGTTTGAGCTTAAAGTTCCTGAGGAATTACAGTCCATCATGGCAGGGAGGCATGGTGCCTGGAGGTGGCTGGAGCAGGAGCAGTAGAAGTGAAGCTCTCACATCATCATGCAGGCACAGGAAACAAGGGACTGACTGGAGATCTGGCCAGGCTTAAGAACTCTGTAAGCCCACCCCCAGTGATATGGTTACTCCAGGATAGCCACACCTTCTGAAAACTCCCCAAACAGCATCATCATCTGGGGACAAAATGTCCAAACACTTGGAGCCCACTTGGAGACATTTTGCTTCAAACCACCACATCTATACATAGTCACAGAAGTTGTTTCTTTGAAGTTACATGTATAAATGCATAAATTTATACAGACTGCAAAAGTTCTCCTTTCCCAAAGAAAGCCTTTTAGCTTTGTTTTCCATCTTACCATGTACCTCTGTGGAATGTCACCTCCCCAGTAACTCAGATGGCTTTGTGCCATTCTGAATTCAAAGCCAGGCAAGGAGACAGTGTTAAAGGTGTTTGAAGCTCTGACTTTGCCCAGCTTTTATGTTTGTCTCCTGAAATCATCTCTATTTAATTTCAATTTAGTAGATTTATTGGACTTATGACTCATCTAGCAATGAAAAATCCACAAGAATTTTTTTCAATATACTTAAAATAGAGGAAATCAAAATGTCAGCAAGAGGAATTTGTTTTTTCTCATATTTATAGAATATTATTTTGTGATACCAAATGCTGGGAAGGATGCGATCCGTCGGCCACCGGGTCACGAGGGGAAGTGCAAGAACGGCGAAAGAAAAATCTTCGCAAGTCGTTGTTTACGAAGGGACAGCCCCCTCCAGAGAGACTGAATCATAGGCAGTAAGACACAGGATACAGCTCAGTCAGGTACAGCTCTTTTATTCAGTGATTCAGCTCAGCTCCAAGTCTTAGTGATTCAGCTCCGATTAATTAGGGGAAACCAGGACATTTATAGTGTGGAGGCAGTAGCCAAAGCCTCAGCTGATAGGTGCAGTGGGCTCCTATCATCTGACTATCAGGCAATGCCTGATTATCATATAGAAAAAACCTGTGGGTGGTTTTTACTCCAGGTAACTATGCCAAATGTCATGTTCCAAATAAGGTCAGGCATCCGTGCTTGGTGGCACTTTCCAGGTAAGCCAGGAAGAGAGCAGGAGGCCCCCTGGTGAAAATGGGAGTACTTTCATTTGGTGCCAAGCCCCTTAGGGCTATCCAGACATGGAGAACTACAACCCTAACAGCAGGGTTTCCCAACAAATTCTAATGTTCCAATGTGACATCACAATGCTCCAATGTAACAATACCATCACCTCATGTGCCTTTATATTGCTCCAATGCTCCATGAAAAAGTTACAATATTACTTCACAATGTTCCATTGTGACATCACAGTGCTCCAATATTCCAACACTATTGCTCCATGTGTTATTATATTGCTCCATAGTGCCAGCAAAATGTTACAAGATGACTTCACAATGTCCCTTTGTCATTTCACAATGCTCCATTTTGATGTCACAGTGCTCCAGAATGCCAATACTATTGCCCCATGTGCCTATATATTGCTCCATAGCGCCATCAAAATATGACAATGTGAATTCATAGTGTTCCTGTGTGACATCCCAATGCTCCAATGTAACACTAACGCCCCATGTGCCGTTTTCTTGTTTCAATGTGCCATCACAATGCTAACCTATGACTTCTCAGTATTCCTTTGTGACATCACAATACTCCAATGAGCTAATACTATCGCCCCATGTGCCAATATATTGCTCCAATATGCCATCAAAATGCTACAATATGAATTTTCAATGTTCCATTGTAACATCACAGTGCTCCAATGTGCTAACACTGTGGTCTCAAATGTGACATCACAATGTTTACAATATGAATTTGCAATGTTTCATTGTTACATCACAATGTGCCTTGGTGCCATCACCGTGTTACAATATGACTCCAAAATGTACCAATGTGCAATTACGATGCTCAAATGTGACATCACAAGGCTTTAATCTGCCAACACCATAGGTCCATGTGCTAGTATATTGCTCCATTATGCCAACAATGTTACAATATGACTTCTGATTGTTCCCTTTTGACATCACAGTACTTGAATGTGACATCACAGTGCTCCAATATGCCAACACTATTGACCCACGTGCCATTATATTGCCCCAATTTGGCATCACAATGTTACAACATAACTTCACAATGTTACATTTGATATCACAATGCTCCAATATTTCAAAACTGTTGTCCCATGTGTTATTATATTGCTCAGTTGTGGCATCAAAATATTAAAATACAGCTTCACAATGTTCCATTGTGACAATACAATCCTCCAATGTGCCAAACTATCTCCCCATGTGCCATTATATTGCTCCAATGTGCCATCATAATGTAACAATATGATTTCAAAATGTGACATCACAACACTGTTGCCCCATGTGCCATTCCACTGTTCCAAGGAGGCATCACACTGTCAAAATGTTACTTCACAATGTCCCATTGTGAATCACTATGCTCCACTGTGATGTCACAATGCTACAATGTGCCAACACTATCTCCACATGTGCCATTATACTGCTCCAACGTGCCATCACAAGGTAACAATATGAGTTCAAAATGTGACATCACAATACTGCAATGTGTGAACACTATTTCCCCATGTGCCATTCTATTGCTCCAATGTGCTATCGCACTTTTACAATATGACTTCAAAATGCTCCATTGTGACATCATAATTTTCCAAGATGACATCACAGTGCTCCAAAATTCCAACACTATTGCTCCATGTGTTATTATATTGCTCCATAGTGCCATCAAAATTTGATAAGATCACTTCACAATGTTTGTTTGTCATTTCACAGTGCTCCACTGTGATGTCACAACGCTCCAGTATACCAAAACTATTGCCCCATATGTCTATACATTGCTCCGTAGTGCCATCAAAGTATTACAATAAGAATTCACAGTGCTCCTTTGTGAAATCACAATGCTCCAACGTAACATTAACACCCCATATGCCATTGTATTGTTTCAATGTGCCATCACAATGCTAACCTATGACTTCTCAGTGTTCCTTTGTGACATCATAATACTAAAATGAGCCAATGCTATCGCCCCATGTGCCAATATATTTTTTCAATATTCCATCAAAATGCTATAATATGAGTATTACAATAAGAATTCACAGTGCTCCTTTGTGAAATCACAATGCTCCAACGTAACATTAACACCCCATATTCCATTGTATTGTTTCAATGTGCCATGACAATGCTAACTTAAGACTTCTCAGTGTTCCTTTGTGACATCACAATACTAAAATGAGCCAATACTATCACCCCATGTGCCAATATATTTTTTCAATATTCCATCAAAATGCTACAATATGACTTTTCAATGTTCTGTTATAACATCACAACGCTCCAATGTGCTAGCACTATGGTTTCAAGTTTGCCATCATAATGTTACAATGTGACTTCACAGTGTTTCTTTGTTACATCACAATGCTCCATGGTGCGATCACCATGTTACTATATGACTACAAATTGTAGCAATGTGCAATTACAATGCTTCAATGTGACATCACAATGCTTTAATCTGCTAACAACATGAGTCCATGTGCTGGTATATTGCTCCAATATGCCATCAAAATGTTCCATTGTGACATAACAATTATCTAGGGTAACATCACAGTGCTTAACTGTGACATCACAATGCTCCAATGTGACATCACAATATTTCAATTTGCCATTCAGAATGTTACAATATGACTTCACAATGTTCAATTTTGAATTCCCAATGCCTTAATATGACATCACAATGCTCCAATGTGCCAACATGATCACCCCAAGTACACTTATATTGCTCCAATATGTCATCACAGTGTTACAATATGCCTTCACAATGTTCGCTTGTCACATCACAATCACCAAATATGACATCACAATGCAATATTGTGCCATCACAATGTTACAATA
>NW_008343970.1:26575-27933 GCF_000622305.1 Nannospalax galili
AACACTATCTCCCCATATGCCAATGTATTGCTCCAATATGCCATCCCGATCTTACAATGTGACTTCACAATATTCCATTGTGACATCAAAAAGCTCCAATTTGACATCAGAATGCTCCAATGTGTCATCACAATGTTACAATATGACTTCACAATAATCCATTTTGATGTAAAAATACTTGAATATGACATTACAATTCTCCAGTGTGCCAACACTATCACCCACGTGCCATTAAACTGCTCCAATGTGCCATCATAATGTTCCATTGTGACATCACATTTTTCCAGAGTGACATCACAGTGCTCCAATGTACATAACAATGCACCAATGTGACATCAAGATATTCCAAAGTGACATTCAGAGTGTTACAATATGACTTCACAATGTTCAAATTGACTTCACATTGTTTTAATATGACACCACAATGCTCCAAGTGCAAACACTAACTCCCCAAGTGCCATTATATTTCTCCAATATATCATCACAATGTTACAATACTCCTTCACAATGTTCCCTTGTCACATCACAATCCTCAAACGTGACATCACAATGCTCCATGGTGCCATCACACTGATACACTACGACTTTGCAATGCTCCATTTTGAAGTCACATTACTCCAATGTGCTAACACTATCACCTCAGGTGCCATTATATTGTTCCATGTGACATCACAATATTACAGTATGACTTCACAATGCTCCAATGTGACCTGACAATGGGCCAGAATGGCAGCACTGTTGCCCCATGTTTAATCCCAATGCTCTATGGTGCCATCAAAATGTTAAACTATGACTTTACAGTGTTCCATTATAATATCACAGTGCTCCAATATGAGATATCAATTCTCCAAAGTGCCAAAACTATTTCCCAGTGAACCCTTATATTGCTCGAATATGCCATTACAATGTCACAGTAGGAATTCTAATGTTCCAATGTGACATCACAGGGCTCCAATGTAACAATAATATCACCTCATGCACCTTTATATTGCCCCAATGTTCCGTGTTGATGTTACACTATGACTTCACAATCTTCCATTGTGACATCACAATGCTCCAAGGTGACTTTACAATGTTCCACTGTGACATCACAATGGTACAATATTCCAACACTATTGCCCCATGTGTTCTTATATTGCTACATTGTGCCATCAAAATGTTAAAATAAGACTTCACAATGTTCCATTTTGACAATACAGTGTTCCAATGTGCCAACATTATAGCCCCATGTGCCATTATTTTGCTCCAATATTCCCTCAAAATGTAACAATATGACTTCACAATGTTCCACTGTTACATTACAGTGATCCTTGGTGTCATCACTATGTTACAATATGATTCACAATCTTCCAATGTGA
>NW_008343971.1:0-70656 GCF_000622305.1 Nannospalax galili
GCATCTTTCCTGGAGGGATCTAGACCTTAGGAGAAAGCCCGAGAGCATCTGGTTCTCATCTGACTTGGTCCTCTGTAAGAACTGAAGACAAAAGCAATTTCATCACTCCAATATAAAATCAAAAGAGAGAACCAGAAGCTTAGATGAACCAGCTTTTCATGCCCAAAAAGGAAACCACAAAGGCACATAAAGTTAATAAAAAGAAGCAGACCTAAATTTGAAGGCTTGAGTCTCACACAAGAATCAGAAACTACAAAAGAAGTTCACATATCAAAATCACAGAGAAAAATAATAATAACATGAAAAACCAAAATAACATATCCCCACCAAACACCAATAGTCCTCTACAGGAGTACAATGAGAACCCCCTAGAGATAATGCAGGACATGGAACTCAAAAGAACAATCATAAACATGATAAAAGAATTCAGGGAATTTAAATAACACACAAAAAAAGAAATCAAAGAAGTGAAGGAAGATAGGGATAACCTCCTGAATGAATTCAGAAAAGACCTAAAAATATTGCAGACTACTCAGGCTAAAATGAAGAAGGAACTAAAACACTCAGTAAGCGAATTAGAAATGACAGGAGAAAACCTCACCAGTACTATGAATGAAATGGAAAACAGAATATCAAGACTGGAAAATAAAGGGGAAGAACTAGACCACTCAAGCAAAGATTATGAAAAATATAAGAAAGAATAAGAATGGAATATGCAGGAATTGTGTGACACCATAAAAAGACCAAACTTACAAATCATAGGCATACAGGAAGGAGAAGAATTCCAAGATAATGGCATGGATCAGATCTTCAACAGAATCGTGGAAAAAAATTTCCCAAAATTGAAGAAAGACATGCCCATACAAATACAAGAAGCATATAGAACACCAAACAGACAGGACCAGAAAAAGAAACTCTCCTCGGTACATCATAGTGAAAACACTAAATGAACAGAAAAAAGAGACAATACTGAAAGCTGCAAAAGAAAAACAAGTCACATATAAAGGATAACCCACTAGGATTACAGCTGACTTTTCAGTGCAAACTATGAAATCCAGAAGACCCTGGACCAAAGTATTCCCAGTTTTACAAGACCACAGTTGCCAACCCAGATTACTATATCCAGACCAAATCTCTATTGTAGTCGAAAGGGAATGAAAAATCTTCCATGACATAAATAGGCTGAAGGAATTCATGTCCACAATACCAGCCCTTCAGAGAGTTCTGGAAGCAATACAAGGAGCTGAAGAAAGGAGTGACTATACCTAAGGGGTTGTGGAAAAAAATTCAGTAAGGGAAAACTGTGGAAAAGTACAGCTATATCAAGAATGTGAACAGAAATAAAAATGACAGTATTCAAAACACATCTTTCATTAATAATTTTAAATATTAATGGACTGAGCTCCCCAGCAAAAAGACACAGACTAGGTGAATGGATTAAGAAACAAAACACATTTTTTGTTGGCTGCAAGAAACTCTACTCACTTTCAAGGACAGGCACTACTTTAAGGTGAAAGGATGGAAAAAAAATACCAGTCGAATGGTACTAAGAAAAAAGCAGGCATTGCTTTTCCAATATCTGAAAAATTGAAATTTAAACTAAAACTAATAAGAAGAGATAAAGAAGGCCACTTCATTCTGATCAAAGGAACAATAAACCAAGAAGATATTACAATCATGAACATATAGTCACCAAACTCTTGTGCACACAACTTCATAAAAACAATACTACAGGAATTTAAGACCAACATTAATCCCAACTCATTAATAGTAGGGGACTTCAATACACCACTGTCTCCATTAGATAGATCAACAGGGCAGAGAGTTAGAGAAACATCTGAATTAAACAATACCACACATCAAATGGACTTAACAGACATCTATTGAGTATTCTACCTAAACACCAAAGGATATACTTTCTATTCAGCGCCCCATGGAACCTTCCCCTAAATCGACCACATACTGGGGCAAAAAACAAACCTCAACAAATACAAAAAGGTTGAAATAATTCCATGCATTCTATCAGACCACAATGAAATAAAGCTTAAAATCAACATTGGAAGAAGCTCTAGTTAGCACATGAACACATGGAGATTAAACAACACATTCCTGAATGATGAATGGGTCAAAAGAGAAATTAAGAAAGAAATAAAAGTATTCCTGGAACTAAATGCAAAGGACAACACAACACAACAACTTCTGGGACATGCTGAAAGCTGTCCTTAGAGGGAAGTTTATAGCTCTAAATGCCTATATTAAAAAATCAGAAAGAACACAAATAAATGACTTAACATTGCAACATAAGACACTTGAAAAGCAGCAACAAATGAAACTCAAACCTAGCAGACAAGAAGAAATAACAAAATTCAGAGCATAAATTAATGAAATAGAAACAAAGAAAACAATTAAAAGAATCAATGAACCCGAGTTGCTTCTTTGAAAAGATAAACAAGATAGACAGACCGCTAGCGCAGTTGACCAAAAGGAAGAAAGAGCACCTCCAAATCAACAAAATCATAGATGAAAGAGGAAACATCACAACAGACACCAGAAAGATACAGAACATTATAAGGGAATACTTTAAAAACCTACATGATACTAAATTTGAAAACATAAAAGAAATGGATGGGTATCTAAAGGAATAAGAACCACCAAAACTAAACCATGAAGAGATTAACAGCTTAAACAGACCCATAACACAAAAAGAAATTGAAACAGTATTACAAAACCTCCCAACTAAAAAAAGCCCAAGAACAGATGGATTTGCAGCAGAATTCTATGAGGCATTTAAAGATCTACATCAAATACCACTTAATTTATTACAAAAGATAGAAATGGAGGGAGAACTTCCAAATCCATTCTATGAAGCCAGAATCACTCTAATACTGAAGTCAGACCCATATCCTTAAAGAACATTGATGTAAAAATTCTCAACAAGATACTTGCAAACCGCATACAGACACATATCAAAAAGGTCATCCACCATGATCAAGTTGGCTTTATCCCAGAGATGCAGGGATGGTTCAATATATGTAAGTCAATAAACATCATAAATCATATAAATGGGCTCAAAGACAAGAATCACATGTTCATCTCAATAGATGCAGAGCCCTTTGACACAATTCAACACTCATTTATCTTCAAGGTCCCTTTGACCTTTGATAAAATTCAACATTCATTGTATTCAAGGTCCCTTTGACAAAATTCAACACTCATTTATGTTCAAATTCCTAGAGGGAATTGAACTGGATGGAACATACCTCAACATAATTAAAGCCATATATAACAAACACACAGCCAACATCATTCTAAATCGAGAAAAAATGGAAGCATTCCCATTGAAATCAGGAACCAGACAAGGCTGTCCACTATCTCCACTTTTCTTTAACATAGTGCTTAAAACTCTTGTAGGAGCAATAATAGAAGAGCAGGAAATTAAAAGAGTAATAATTGGAAATGAAGAGATCAAATTATCCCTTTTGGCAGATGATATAATATTATATCTAAGAGATGCCAAAAATTCCACCAGAAAACTCCTAGATATTATTAAAATGTTCAGTAAATTGGCAGGTTACAAAATTAACCTACAAAAGTCTGTAGCCTTTCTATATACTAATCACAAGCAATCAGAGAAAGAGTACATAGAAACACTCCCCTTCACAATAGCTGCAAAAATAAATAAATAAATAAAATCTTGGAATAAACCTGACCAAAGACATAAAAGACCTCTACAATGAAAATTTTAAAACTTTAAAGAAAGAGATTGAGGAAGACATCAGACCATGGAGGACCTCCCATGCTCATGGATTGGAAGAATTAATACTTTGAAAATGACCATCCAACCAAAAGCCATTTATAGATTCAATGCAATGCCAATTAAAATCCCCATGACATTTTCTGCAGAATTGGAAAAAAAAACATCCAAATATTCATATGGAAGCACAAAAGACCTCAGGTAGCCAAAGCAACCCTGAGCACTAAGAGCAATGCCAAGGCTTACTACACCAGATTTTAAGCTGTATAACAGAGCTATAGTCATAAAAACAACATGGTACTGGCACAAAAATAGACCCATAGGTCAATGGAACAAAATTGAAGACCCAAATATGAGTACATGCAATTTCAACCACCTGATATTTGACAAAGGAGCCAATATATTCAATGGAGGAAAGACATCATGTTCAGCAAATGGTACTTGCAAAACTGGATTTCCACCTATAGAAGAATGAAACTAAACCCCCATTTTTGACCTTACACAAAAGTCAATACCAAACATATCAAAGACCGCAGTGTAAAGCCTGAAACTCTGAAACTATTAGAAGAAAACTTTGGAAAAAACCTGTAAGATATATAGGTGTAGGAAAGGATTTTCTAAACCGGTTATGTTTGCTCAGGAAACAAGGTCAAGAATCAACAAATGGAACCTCATTAAACTAAAAAGCTTCAATACGTCAAAGGAGGCAACCAGGGAAGTGAAAAGAAAACACACAGAATGGGAGAAAATCTTCACCAGCGACACATCTGAGAGAGGTTTAACATCCAGAATATATAACGAACTGAAAAAACTGAGAATTAAGACAGGAAGTAATGCAATTAAAAATGGGCTAAGGAGCTGAACAGAGAGTACTCAAAAGAAAAAATGAAGATGGCTAAGAAGCATCTTAAAAGATGATCAACATCACTAGTAATTAGGGAAACACAAATTAAAACCACTTTAAGATTTCATCTTACCCCAGTCAGACTGGCTAATTCAAGAGAACAAATGATACCAAATGTTGGAGAGGAAATGGGGCAAGGGGAACACTCATCCACTGCTGGTAGGGCTGCAAACTTGTTCAACTATGGAAATCAGTGTGGAGAACTCTTAAAAAAATATAAAAGAACTTACCATTTGACCCAGTTATACCACTCCTTGGCATTTACCCAAAGAACTCATCCTATTGCAGAGACACTTGTACATCCATATTTGCTGCTGCTCTTTTCACAATAGCTAAGAGATGGAAGCAAACTAAGTGTCCCTTAATTGACGAGTGGATAATGAAAATGTGGTTAACTTATACAATGGAGTTCTACTAAGCAGTAAGGAAAGATGAAATCATGAAATTTGCAGGTAAATGGATGGAACTAGAAACTGTTATACTAAGTGAAGTAACACAGACTCAGAAAAAGAATCAATGTACATTCCTCCTCATATGTGGATCCTAGAACCAAATCCTAATAAGTGAATATGTATCCACACATAACTACAGGAACCAGGATAATGGAAAGGAACCAGAGTGGTGAAGGAAAAGAACCCGAAAGAGAAGAACAGTAGGAAACAGGTCTTAATAAGGCAGATATGGAAAAATTGGGTTAGTTTAAGAAGGGGGTGGGGAATGGTATGCAAGGAACCTAGGGGATAAATGGAAAAAAGGAGCTCAAGAGAGGTAGGACCATAGTAGAAGGGTATTATTAAAAGGAGGAAGGGGAAAAATCCAGCATCTGAGTTGGGGAAACCACTATGGAGGGTTTAGAAAATGTGAGAGATAATGACTAGCTTTTTTTAAAACCAGAGGGAAGCATATTATCCCAACAACCTACTGACAAATTTTACATACGAGATAAAAAAAATACATGTCTAGGCAAGGTTTATCTGAGAATAATTGGTCTTTGCCCATGATTTATCTACATGGTACACAGTAATTAAAAGTACCAGAATGGTGGAACTAACCTTCTTGGATATTTAACAGACATACTTAGAGGCCTATACTAATTTGGTCACAGGGACATAAAGGACAATTTTTGCTCCTTGTTCTCCTAGGTCAACTAATTCCAGGGCACTATGAGCATCTCTCAAAATGTCCTGTAATTGTTGTGGGTCATCTGTACTCTTGATGAAGGAGGCTGTGGAGACTCCATCAGATGGACTTGAACCAGTGTCCAGTCTACAAAGAGGGGGTCAACACAGAGGAATCATTTCCTCCATTCTTCCAAGTGAAGCCAGCCATGGTCTAGCAGGACCTTTGACTTATATTCACATAGGCAGAACTGGTAAAAGAAAGGAGCAAGAGGTTACCCCCAAGCCCTTGTGACCCCTGAGGAGCAGATCCTCAAACAGTCTTAAGAGTAAAAATAAATTGGTTCATCTGGGCCAACTGTATGGCCTTAAACACCCAAAAGGAAAGTATAACCAAAGATTAAAGGGGCCAATATAATTTGTTAAAAGTCCATATGTTTAGCTAAAGGCTACATAACAAGCAACAATGCCAGATAGGAGATACTTTCTTTTGAGTTGTTGGCCAGGTGGCCCAACAGATGAGCAGATTGTAACCCAGCATAGAATTGGGAAAATGAACAATAGACCCCAATCTTATCTAAAGGAATATTGACAACTGATTGCTGCTAGTTGTGGAATAGCTGATCTTCCTAAAACAACAACCTCTAGATAGGCTGACTAGTTTCACTGGATGGACAAGTAGTGGGGAATGGCTGGGGGTACCAACAACACAGCAGACAGTAAGTAGTAGGGTGACAGAGTAGAAGGGCTATAGTGGGGGAAGGGAGGCTATGGGTGGGTCTCATCTGGGAAGTGAGTGTATAGATGAATAAGATGGTTTGAGACATTCTGTGTGATATACACACAAAAAAGTCAACAAATTAAAAAACTGAATTATATTTGAGGAGGAAGCATAAAAATTTATGTCATGTTAATTAGTAGAGCTGATAAACATTACCATTGAAATCTACCCAATGACTTTATAGACATACACAGGTTCCAAGGATCTGAGTGCAACCAATTATGACTAGTCATAATCAGATACATAAAGATTAGGGGCACGTGTGCCAACATCCCAGTGTTATTAGCAAAAATAATGAATCTCTATAAGAAACAGTATATTTAAAATGAAATGTAGATCCTTTTTGAAGGTTAAAAACTCATTCAATTTTATGTCTTACAGGCTTCATACTGAGTTCAATATTGTATAATTGCATTAATTCAACACTGAACCTAAAAATGTTATAGCCCCCCCCCACTTTTGAAAGAGTTGTATCTTTGCTCTGGAAACTGTTATTGAGTATGTTAAAGCTGTAATGAAATGCTTCTAAAAAAATTATATTCTTATCTGTCAATTGTTTCCTTCATTTGAATAAAGTGACCTTCTTTATTTCTTCTGATTAATTTTTATTTGAAGTCTGTCTTGTCAGGCATTAGAATTACAGTGCCTGCTTGTTTCTTTATCCCATTTACTGGGATTTTTTTCTCATCCTTTTACCCTAAGGTTCTGCCTATCCTTGAAGGTGAGAAGAGTTTTTTGCAGACAACAAAAAGATGGATTTTGTTTTCCAAACCATTCAACTTGTGTTTTTTGAGTTGAGAGTTGAAGTCATTGATATATAAAGTTATTATTTAAAGATTTGTATTGGTTACTTTCATCTTAATTTTCTGTTTGTGTTCTATGTCCAATTTTTTGTTTCCATAATTATCCCTTCATTTCTTTTCTTTCTGTAGCTCTTGTGTCTGTTCATCCTTTTCTTCAGTCCTTTGTATTGCTTTCAATAGTCTCATTTTGTTGACATGCGTTCTTTCAACCAACTCATGTAATGGATGATTTTATTTCTTCTTTGACTATGATAGACAGTTTTTCTGGGTAAAATATTCTGCATCATTATCAACGATAGTTCAAAATTTGAAATACTTTGTACCGAGGTCTTCTGGTTTTTGTAGTTTGCTTTGAAATGTCAGCTGTAACTGATGGGTTTTTCTTTATATGTAACTGTTTTTTTTCTTACACCACTCACTATTCTTTCTTTCTCTGTATATTTGTTGTTTTTGTTATGACGTGCCATGGGAAGATTCTGTTCAGATGCTGTCTATTTGGTTTTCTGTGTGGATTTTGTATTTGTATTGATTCATCTTTCCTTAATTTAGGGCTTTTTTTCTTTTACAGTCCTGTTGAAGATCTAGTTAATTCCATTGACCTAGGAGTCTTCTTCTATGCTTTGATGTGTAAATATGGTCTTTTCATGGTTCCCTGCAATTCCTAAATGTTACATTCCTACATTTAAAAAAAAATATGTTCTTTTCTTGAATGGTCTAATTCTTAACTTTATTATCTAGTCATGATCACTTATTTTCCATTTCATTCAAATCCATCATGACTAAATGGATTAACTCTGTTGGTGAGACCCTTTTTTGGTATTTCAAATTGGCTTATTGAATTTTTCAATTCTATCTTTATTTCAGTGAGAGTTTTCCTTAATATATCTATCTGTCTAATGAATTTATTTTTCAAATCCTGAATTGTCTTTTTCATTTTATCCATTGATATATTTGTCTCTTCTTAAGATTCAGTGAGGAATATATTCCTATATTTTTGAGTTCTGTGAGTTCTTTCTTTGTGTGTTCTTTAAGTTTGTTGAAACCTTTGATATTAATCATGATTGTTCTCTTAAATTTTGTGTCAGGTTGTTGGTCAGGGTAGTCCCAGACCAACTCCCCAAATTATTAAGGCTATTGGGAAAAACCTTAATTGCCTCCAAGATTTTGAAGGTAAGACTCTATTGCTGAAGACAGCCAATGTACTGGACACAGGATTTAGAGCAATGAAGCTGGAAGTGATCTGGAAGCCTCCTCCTAGTAGTAGAAAATTCTAAGCAATCTACCAAGAAAGAAAAAAACAATCAATGTTCCTACTCCACTGCATAAGCTAATAAACAACAGTGACTGACCCAAAGAAATTATCACTGTTGGTGTAGTAGTGGCACTTTATTTTGGGGATAATCAACAGCTGTCTAATTGGAATTAATGCCTGCTCAATAGTAGGGCTCTTATATGTGGTATCGAAAAATAGCCAAGCATACCTGTCTAGAGTGATCATACAACTTAGGGAAAAAAATTACTTTTGTCAGATCCCTAGACCAACTTAATTTCTTACTGAATTCAAAACAGATATCTTCAAATTATAGACAATTTACTTCTCATCACTCATCAAAGAACCCTCTTTTTGCAGTTAGATAGATACTAACACCCACAACATGCCAATGAGCAGAGAACAGGCTAGATGTTACAGAGCATTTATTTCTGAATAGGACAAATATTTCAAACATCTCCTTACCAAGACTCAGGGATTTTTATGAAACAGGGACTAGAAAGATTGTAAGAGCCAGATGTGTTGGATGACAACAAGCAGAGTTTTCCATAGAGTTTTCCACATGTGATCACTTACATGTGTGAATTCACAGATATGGTGACAGTATGCACAAGTTCCATGAAAGTTCAAACCAGACAAAATCCTAGCATCAGTATGAGGAAATGGGTAACTAATTTCAATATGCAGATGGAAAAAACTCTATAACTTTTAATTTAAAAAGCACATAAAATGAGACCTGAATTCCCACAGTATAATAATCAATTACTCAATGTAAAGAAATCAATCAGAATCATTCACGTTAAAAAAAAAAAAAACCTCAATAAAGAGATTCAAATTAAATGAAAGACATCAATCAATAGAGGCTTACACCAAGATGGTTCAGATGTTAGGACTACCTGGTGAGAATTTTCAAGCAGCTGGCATAAAAATGATTCGACCAATTACTGATGTATTTGAAATAAATCAGTAAGTAAAAAAGTTTCAAGAAATCTATGGGCACTACAAAGAAGTCTGAAACACACAGTTGAGAACTAAAAAATACAAAATTTCTAAAAACACACATCCTCTGAATGTCTCAAAAGCAGCTAGAATGTGGAAAAGAATTCATGAAACTGAAAACAGACAACAGAATTTAACTTAGTTTAACCAAAGGGATAGACTAAACAAACAAATATTCAAACATTGATCAACATTGAAGAAATGTTAAATTGTGCTTTAGAAAAACTATTTAAAGACATGAGACAGAAACTCTCTCCAACCTGGTAAACTTATGAAACTATACATTTCAGATTCTGAGGAAACCTGCAATTGAATAAACTCCTATAAACCCCATACAAAGATCACAGTTAAACCTATGACAACTGAAAAGAAAAAAATCCTTGAAGGCAGTAAGAGAACAACATTTGAATGCCAAGTTTTAACAGAAGCACTGAAGGCTGGAATAAAATTATATAGAATGTTTCAAATACTAGAAGAACTGTCAATTCAGAATTCTATACTGAACAAAAGTAATTGAGGAGAGAAAGGAAAATGAAGACCTTTTCAAGTGAAAAATGCAAAACAAGAGTTTGTTGCTAGCAGGCCTTTTTCCTAATCCAAAAGATAAAAGTATTTAGATGTTCTTTGTTATGTTTCCTGAGGGATTTTGTAAACATACTTCATCAAAAGTGAGGATGCTCGTCTTTATTCATATTTCCCTGAGTTTTCAACCATGAAGATATTTTGAATTTTGTTATATAATGTTCCATGTAACCTGATCAAATAGGGTGGTTCTTTTTCACTAATTAGTGGATATTTTGGAAAATGGACTGATTTAAAAATATTAATTAATTACTATGAAAGATATACATATATATGTATAAGCATTTTTTTAAAAATTTAACAACACATTGAGTCTGATTAGTGATCCCTATATACTGATAGAGGTGAGGTCCTTCATTGATCCAAGGACATCCAATCAATAGCCAAGCTCCCAAGAAGAGTTACTTACTCTTCCTCCTCAGCTAGGGATTGGGTACTGGGATGTCCTCCCCATCCATGAGGAAACTTTTAACTGGCTTGATATTGTGCAGATAGCCATAGCTGCTGTGGATTTATGTGTGTTACAGCCCATGTCATTCTCACAGGACAGGGTTATGAAGCACTCCCCCCTCACCCTTAGTTGTTTACATTCTTTCTACCCCCTCTTTTATGATATTCCCTGAGACAGGGAGCATGGGAAACGATCTGACATAGGGGCTCCATCAATTTCAGAGCACTAACAGTTATTGCCAACACTTTGAACAGTTATGAGTATCTGCACTAATTGCTATCCTCTATAAAACACAAAGAGGAAATGAAGTTGGAAAGAGATGTGCAGGGGACCCAGAAGGGGTTGAGTTTAGAAAATGGAGGGGGATAAATATGACCATATGTTGTATATATGTATTAAATTTTCAAAACAATAAAATTAAAAAAAATCTTTATAAAGCACAAGATTCTTATTATAGCAGGTTAGGAAAACAAAACATGATTGGTTTTTTTCCTCAAAGGAGTAATAAACCAAAACTGAAACAGATTGTTTGTTTGGTTACAGGGTATTCATATATAATGGAGTGTGCTTTGAAATGCTTGTACCTCCTGCCTCAGCTTCATATCTGGCTTGGAAATGTAATATTTTACTATCTAAATTAATAAGTCTTCCATTTGGTGGTACTTTGTTAAGGTAGTCATAGCTGAAAATGACAGATTTGGGAATCATGAAGCAAATGTGACTGTAAAATAATATTCAACAGTGTCCATTAGCTCTAGAAATTGATAATAAGGATAGGGGTTGGGGGTTTAGCTCAGTGGTAGAGCACTTGCCTAGCAAGCCCAAGACCATTTCGGTCATTTTCTCAGAAAGGAAAAGAAAAAGACAAAATAAGGATAGACAAAAACTTCTGATATTGAGTTCATAGAGTTAATGTGGCTCTGAAATTTTTCTATCACATAGTACTATAACTATGTAAAGTCATAGTGCAAGAAATTGTTCACACATTTGCAGTAATTCTGTTGTTAACAAATCTACCATGCTTCTAATCCTGCAAAGTCATGGCACAAAAAACTGTATTACTATTGAATGGATTACTTAAGTATAGTATATTTTCATCATAAAATTATGGAATATACTCCTTCTTATGAAACAGATGAGTACTATTAAATAGAATTACAGGTCATACCAGTTGCATCTTTATACGTGTTATGTTTACTGAGATTCTTAGTTGCATCCAAAGATAATGTGCATGAGAGTTACAGTTAATTATCAACCCAATAAAATCAATAATCATCTGGGAGATGGACCTCTGGGCTTATTTATGAAGTATTATCTTGATTATTTAATTAATATGGGAAGAAAAATCTTATCAGTGGTTGGGATGATTCCCAAAGGAAGGATTCTATACTGTATAAAATTGAAAGATTGAACTGAGCAATGGCTTGGCTATTCATTGATTCATTGCTCTCTGCCTCTTGCTTTCAGATATGCTATGACCCAGTGCTTCAATCTACTGCTGCCTTGGACTATAATTGGAATTGTGAGCTAAAAGCAACCCTTTTCCCCTTAAGTTTCTTTGGGCAAAGAATTTTATCACAGCAACCAGAAAAGTACTTATTAACTGTCATAGATCAATAGATCATAAATATAACTATAAATCATAAATATAATCCAGGATTGCCTTGGAAAAGCCAAGTATGAAATTGCCAAGTTATCTTGATTGACCTTGAGTACCCAGATATCCCTTACTCAAATTGACTTTTTTTTCCTGCATTTACCATTGTGAAACATATACTATACAAAGCGTGTTTTTAAAGTAAAGGACTTTAAGAGGTTTATTTGGGGAGTAGTTTATAATTATGTTCATTAAGTGTAAGAAATATATCATATCTGCGCTTTATGGGACCCACTTGTGGTTCCAGCAGTTGAGAGGCAGAGAAAAGAGGATCAGAACTGAGATTTGTCCTCTAGAATACAGTTAATACCAAGTCACTTTGGACTACATAAGACCCTCTCAAAAAGAAAAAGGAAATAAAGAGAGAAAGATAAGCAAAGAAGAAAGGAAGGAAGGAAGGAAGGAAGGAAGGAAGGACATTTTCATCCAAATCACCATATTCCATCCCCAGCCCCCATAGGCTCATGACCATATCAAATGCAAAATGCAAAATGCACATAGTACAACCTTAAAAGACCTCATAGTCATTACCAGTCTCAATACTACTGAAAAGTCCACAGTCCAAAGTCTCTTCAGACTCACGGAAATTGCTTAATTGTAAGGCCCTGTTGAATCAAAAGACAAATTACATACTCCCAACCTACAGTGGAACTGAATACACATTCCCATTCCAAAATGGAGGAATGGAGGCATAGTGAGGAAATACCAGACCGAAACAAGACTGAAAACCAGCATGGCAAACACTTAATCCGGTAGCTTCACATTCGACTTCTGGGACTTTACTTCCAAAAGGCTTAGATGGCTCAGCCTCTCTGGCTTTGCTGCATGCAACATACATCTCTTTCGGGCTGGTACCACGCCTTGGCTGCAGGTCTTCTTGGCAGATGTGTCACAGCTCTGGTATCACGAACTTCTTGGGATCTCCATTGACAACTAGGCTTCATCTTCCCAGCTTAATTAAATGGCCTATAAGGGCCTTCTTTCTTCTGGAAAACCCCTGCTGCATGCTGCCTGGCCTTGGTGGCTCTCTGAAACCTCAGAGGAAGAAGTGAAGACCCCTTAACTCTTGCATCTGTCATGCTTCTAAAGCCAGCACCAGATGAATGACACTGCCAAGTTTGATTGAAAGTTTGAGATGGCCTGCAGCCTGCTTTATCCATTTTAATTTATTTATTATTTTTATTTTATATGTATGTGTGTATTGCCTGCATGTAAATAAGTGCATCTGTGTCATTCAATGCCCATGGAGGTCAGAAGAGGCTGACAGATACCCTGGGACTAGAGTTAAGGACAGTTGTTAGCAGCCGTATGGGAACTCGGATTTGAACCCAGGTCTTCTGCAAGAATAACTAGTGTTCTTAGCCACTGAGCCATCTCTCCAGCCTCCTGCTTTATCCAATTTAAAAACTCTTCTCTTCAGTGGCCCCTGCAGCATTTTCCTTTCACAAGGGTGTGGTCTTGCCATGGAAGGACTCTCCCTTGTTTAAGTGCAAATCTTTTTATTTATTTACTTGAGCTCCACAAATTATAGAGGTTATGATTTCTTTCTTTTGGAGTCTGGTTTGACTTAGCACAGTGTTCAACAGTTCCACACATGTGGCAAATGGCAGGATCTTCTTCTTCCTAAAGATTGAAATATTGAAGTCTTCTATAGATAAAACATCATGATTTCTCTATCCATTTATCCACTGATGAACACTTCGATTGTTTGCATGGGCTGGCTGTTATGAATAATGCTATCATAGTGTATACCTAGAAGAATTGCTGAGTCATATCATGATTCTATGTTTAATTTGCTTTAGAGCATCTGTACTCATTTCCATATCAGATCTACACTCTCAACAATATTAGACCTACATTCCCCTTTCTCCACACCATCATTGATACTTCATTACTTATTAGTTTGATAATTGTTATCTTACTTGTTGTTTCACTAACATTTTACCTTTTTCTCCCTTCTTGGGAGAGTCACACCCAAATCCTCTAAGACCCAGGGCTAAGAGACAACATAAGGCATCCTATTTGAATTTTGCATAGTTTATATGACATTTGGGAGGGGATGACTTAAAAAAGAAATGGCTTTTCCTAACCCATGTGCCATTCAAGACCTCACCCCGTGGTATACTCTACCATTTTCAGCTTCCTCCGCAGCTGCACCCTTCAGTCCCCAAGATCCAAAATGACTGGGGCTAAGGCCCCATCTGCTCACTCTCCATCCTTCTTCCCAGGGTATGTCTTGTCTCACTCCTGGCTGGCTTACTCTAGGTTCACTGTTTTCAAGCAACACTCAACCACTTTCCTCTGGCTCTTAAAAACTTTCTGGAACCTCTTCCATGCATAACCCTGAGCCTTGGAGGGTTGACATAAGTAGAGTGATCTCTCTTGTATTATGGCAAGATAGTGACCTCTTGAGCTTCCCAATCATTCATCTTCAAGACAAATGGAAGGAACACACACAGATATAAATACAAATGCCTAAAAGATACCGCAGTAGAAGTACCATATTCATTAAAAAATACACTTGCAACAGCTTCCCTGCTGGGACTTGTAGCCTTTCCTGACACAGGGGGTGGGCCTTGTCTTCAGTACCATATGTGTGTTCCACCCCGAGAAGCAAGCCTTATTCAATTAGAAATTTGTCAGTTGTACATATGTTAGTTGAGCCATTATTGCACTAGGAGGCATTGCTTGGTATGTCCATAGTGTGCAGCATGTGGGGTCCATTGTTGAGTAGAATCGTAGGGGATCCTTTCTTCCCCAACCATCTGCATAGGGCTTTCTGGCACTGTGAAAGCCATCCATCTAGTATCAAGGAGTTTTTGTTTTTCCATTTTGTCTTCTCCCAGAACCACATCCCCATGTTTTTCCCAGACTCCTGTGGTTCATCTATCCTGCTGACTATGCCAATTTGTCTCTCTAATGTTTTTTGTTTTTGCTCCCTTCTTGGGAGACTTGCGCACATACCCTCTGAGACTCCAGGGTGAACAGATGACATAAAGCATCTTATATGAATTTTGCATAGTTTATATGACATTTAGGAGGGGATGGCTTACAAAAAAAATGACTTCTAACTCACATGCCATTCAAGCCCCACAGCTACACCCCATGGGCTGTCCCACCATTCAAAGCCTCCCAGGAAGCCACACCCTTTGATCCTGGAGTTCCAAAATAGCCATGGCTAACTCTCCGTCTGCCAACTTGCGTCCCTCTTGCCAGGGTGCTCCTCATATCACCCTTGGCTGGCTTATTCTCTGTAGACTCACTCTTTACAGAGGAATGAGTAATTTTCAGACTACACCTGTGTGAGTGACATCATGATGACAGAACTGTCTTTTCCCTATTGGTGATTTTGAACACCTTTTCATGTACCTGCTAAACATTTCCTAAAAATATTTTATTATTTTTATTTTATGTGTATGAATGCTTTGCATGCG
This sequence comes from Nannospalax galili, assembly GCF_000622305.1. Taxonomy (NCBI): domain Eukaryota; kingdom Metazoa; phylum Chordata; class Mammalia; order Rodentia; family Spalacidae; genus Nannospalax; species Nannospalax galili. Next base: position 15,754 of record NW_008343971.1, read on the forward strand.
TGTTTGAATTTGCACCCATACATGCCCGTGGAGGCCAGAGACAACATCAGATTCCCTGGCCTTAGAGTTATGGATGGCTGTTATCCACCATGTGGGTACTAGGAACCAAACACAGGCCCTCTGCAAGAGCAGCCAATGCTCTTAACTGCTCTGTGTTAGGCATTTTAAGTAACCTTTGAAGAGTATCTGTATAATAATGTTAAAAGTTTTACAAATAATATAAATAAGGAGGGGAGTGGGATTTCTAAGCAGTTAAGAGCACTGGCTGCTCTTGCTGAAGATCTGGGTTTGTTGCCAACTATGTGTAACTCCAATTCCAGGGAATCCAACTCCCTCTTCTGACCCCCATGGACATTGCACAACCCGGGTGTACTTACATACATGCAGGCACTACACTCATACATATAAAATTAAATAATATATATATATATATATATAGCTATGACAAAATAACTGATAAGCACAGCTTAAGGAAGGAAGGGAGTGTCCTGGCTCCCAGTTTGAGGGTGTAGCCCATCATGGTGGGGAAGGCATCTGTTGTAGAATACCAAATAAAAGTATTTGAATGAATCTTTCCAATGATTGAAAAATGATTACTTAGGAGAAAAAGTGACTTAAAGAATGTAACTTTCCTTTAGCTTTTTATTTCATTTCTTTTAATTTTACATGTATGTAGTGTTTTGCCTGCATGTAAATAAATGCATGTGAATTCAATGCCTAGGGAGGTCAGAAGGGACTGGAGTAACATGGTTGTTAGCTGCCATGTGGGAGATGGAAAACCAACCCAGGTCATCTGTAAGAGCAACTAGTCTCTGTTACACACTCCTTTTGCTTTCTTTAAGGCAATAAACAGCTTTGGTATGATAAAAATCTTTGTGTTTTTAAAGAATGTTTGTTGTAATTGTTTCAAGATTTGTAGCCATAATGTAAAATCAGTGAGGATACATGAAAGTGATCTTGTTTCAGGTAAATATAAACATCAAACTAACCATCTATTTTAAGTATTAAAAATTTAAATTGCTAGAGAATAATCATTTTTCATGTGACCTAAGATCACCGTACAATCATAAGACCATTTTACATTTAAAAATGCATAGAACCATGCATGGTAGCACAGGCCTTTAATCCCAGCACTCAGGAGGAAGAGGCAGGTGGATTTCTGTTAGTCAAAGCCATCCTGGTCTACATAATGAGTTCTAGGCCAGCTGGGACTACAGGGAGACCCCTGTCTCTAAAAGAATTAAAAATAAATAAATATAAAATAAAAAGTACATAGAAGGCATAAAACTAAAATTTTAAGTATAAACTAAGGAGAAAAACTTTGTCACCAGGGTAGATTAAAGTTTTTGACTGAACGATTTTTTTTTTTCACCAAAGGGGCATACAGTACTTCATAGAATCTATTTTCCTGACAAAATAAATCATTGCATGTGCTCCTCAGAAAGGATTTAGCTTTCTGTAACCCCCTTCCCAAACTACTCCTTTTGCTAATTTTTTTTTTTTTTTTTTTGGTCTTTTGAGACAGGGTCTCCCTGTAGCCCCCAGCTGTCCTGGATTCACTACGGAGACCAGGCTGGCCTCGAATTCACAGACATCTGCCTTGCCTCTGCTTCCCGAGTGCTAGGATTAAAGGCGTGTGCCAACATGCCCAGCCTGCAAATACTTGTTTTACAAAACATCAAGTGTTTTCCCCATCAGTTTTTTAGAAAGAAATGTATATGCAATCAGTACTTTAAGTATTTATCAGATTAGGGAAGGTGAAATTTATCAGATTAGGGAAGACATGAGTTGTATATAATTGAAAATACATGATATTTTTCATTTTGAATTCACAATCATTGATTTGAACTTAAAACACAGTAAGCTCAGTCTTAGCACAATTTTTCAGTTGTGTTCTAGCTAAATTAGATTGAATAAGGCACAGAACACAGATGAACTCATGAACAAACAAAATAATGAATATTTTTATAATAAAATTTCTAAATGTGAATTCATGTCTTATGATCCAATAAATGCTACATCTATGTTAATTTAGTCAGAAACATGGTTTATGCAATTAGCAAGAGACTTTGTAGCTGAAATTCTCTTTTCAAAGTAACTGTGACACAAAATGTTAAATATTGAAAATACAGATTCACCAATATGAGTGGGAAATATGTGAGAAATATAAAGAAAAACCTTCAAAGATTTGGCGAAAGACTTTTAATTAAAGAATATTAATCTCTAATTATGTAAAATAGGTGTAATAGCAAAATTCTTGTGATACTGGAGATACTTATTGTATTCTTGTGCCAAGATTGAAAGACATGAAATAGGTTAGAGTACTCCCACATGGAAATCTTGGTTAAAAAATTTAATACATGTAAAATCATTTTTAAAAGTTGGACTCCACTAGAAAATCAACGTCTACTGGAAATATCATTTCTATTATTATAACTGGTTACACACTGCAGCCCATTGTGTAAAGAAGTTGAGAGCCCCTTTCTTCAAATTTCCTAAGAATTTCATACCAGTGTGGTGGTGGTGTATGCATTTAATCTCAGCATTCTGTAAGCAGAAGCACACAGATGTCTGTGAGATTGAGTCCAGTCTAGTCTACATAGAGATTTCTAGTCCTGCTGTGGCTATAGGATGACTCTGCCTCAAAAACATATACTTAAATAAGTAATCTTTGATTAATTAAAAATAAATTATAAAAATTTCTTAAAATTTTCAACAGAGCAAGTCAGCAGTCTTTAGTAAGACTTTCCTTTGTTTTAGTATGCAGCATGCTAAAGGAACTGGTTGCACACCTATTCAACTAACTCTCCCCCTACTTTTTGGAACATTTGCAAGAACTATGTTCTGACAGGAAAATATATTACTGCAAAAAATAAAGGAAAAATAGAGATAAAATTTTGCCCATGGATCTGTTCAAAGTCTCATGTCGGAGAAAGGGACAGTCTCTTCATCAGTGTAGCCACTAGGTATTTGCCCATGTTCCTTATAAATTATCTCTCACCATATTTCTGAAACTAACTGTAATTTAACTCATTGGTTCACACACACACATGCACACACACACAAATACACACACACACACAAATACACATACACACCAAATACACAAACATGCACAAATATACAAACACGCACCAAAAACATAAAGAAATAAATATCAAAGTAGAGGCTTTAAGAAGAAAAAAAGGATCAGCAGGAAAGGAAAACATGTGAGTGTAAATGGAGGATGTATATGATCAAATTCCATTATATGTATGAATGAAAATTTCATGACAAAATCAATTACTATGTATAATTGATATATACTAATTTTTTAAATATTTTATTGTTTTTATTTTATGTGTATGCGTGTATTGCCTGTATGTAGGTAAGTGCATCCTTGTTGTGCAACGCCCGTGGAGGTGAGAAGAGGCTCTCGGATCCCCTGAGACTGGAGTTATGGACAGTTGTTAGCTGCCATGTGGGTGCAAGAAGAACCAGTGTTCTTAACCACTGAGCCATCTGTCCAGCCCCCCATATATATTAATTTTTATTTGTGTGTGTGGTGTGTGTGTGTGTGTGTGTGTGTGTGTGTGTGAGCAACTTTACATGCACAACACAGTTGCAGGAGGAGAGTACCAATGCCAGAAAAAAAGTGTTTGTTGGGTCATCTCATTGGAGTTACAGGTGGTTGTGAGATGCTATGTGGGTGTTGGGAGCAGAACCTGGATCCTTTGGTAAAGCAACATGTAGTTTCAACTGCTGAGCCTTCAATGAAGTCCCAAATGGTAATTGATTTTTAAAAAGAAATTGCCAAGTGAAGAAGAATGACCAGGGAGAAAACAGGAGGAGGGATCGAGAAGAATAGTGGGGAAGCCAATTTGAGCATGATCTTCTCATATATGCATATGAAAATGTCATAATGAAACCCATTGTTTTGCACATTAACCTAAAAATAAAAATTAAAAAGTGTGCTAAGAGCATAATTTATGTTTTTCTTTCCCTTATCTTTTCCTATATTCATTAAATAATCATTCACTAAACACCCATATATAAAGCATGATGAAACTTCATGAGATACGACAGAGACAGTGGTATGGGCATTGTGTTCCTGGAGCCTTCAGGTTCTCTTGTAGATTTCAACATGTTCTCCCTTTATTTTCAAAAGACAGGCCCAAATCCTTTGTCCTAAAAAAACTAACAGGTGGTATGTTGATTTGCAAAGAATTTGCCATTCTTTTAGAGCCTTAGAGAATGTGTAGGAGTAGGTTCTTTCCTTCACCCATGTGTGTCAAAGAGTCAAATTTAAGCTCTTCCTTACCTGCCCAGCCATCTTGTTAGCCTGATAGTTATGTCTTGAAATCTTGACTATAATACCTTCTTTAACTTTTAATTGGTGTCCAAATAATTAAACATTTAGTGTTTATACTTTACCGTTGTATTTAGATAATAATTATATCTGAAAGACTGAAGATACAGATCAGTTGGTGCAGTGCTTGCCTAGCATGTACAAAGCCCAGAGTTGGATCCACAGCCTCCACAAAACAGACATAGTGGTGCACACATGTACTCCCAGCACTTGGGAGCAGAGGCAGGAAAATCATAATCTCAAGGTTATTTCAGATGCATAGCAAGTTTGAGTTCATGCTGGCATAGAGCAGATTCTGTCTAAATACAAAAGCAAAGAATTTGTCTTTCTGAGCTTAGTTGCCTTTTTAAAATTTAGTGCCATCCATTTTCCTGAAATTTTTATAATTTGAGTTTTCTTAGCAATTTGAGCTTTCTTACTAATCTGTTGATTAACAACTAGGCTCATTCCACTTCCTTCCTGTTGTGAAAGAGCAGCAATAAATCTGAATATGGAAGTATCTGTAGGATGTAGAGTCCTTTGGTTATGCAAACAGGTGGTATATTTAAGTCACAAAGTAGAAGGAAGAATATTGAGAGTGACAGTGCTGCAAGAAAGAAGATAGGGACTTGAGAGGTGAGGGGTGATGGAGAATCCATCAAAATATTATATAAATAAACTATCATATGGATATCTGTTATTTTGTAACCTAATTTTAAAAAATGAAAACGAGATCTGGGTGTGGCAGCAAAAGCCTTTAATCTCAGCACTTGGGAGGCAGAGGCAGGTGAATCTTTGCGAATTTGAGGCCAACCTGGTCTACATAGTGCATTTCAGGCCAGCTCGAGCTACAGGGAGACCCTGTCTCAAAAAGACCGGAGAGAGAAAGAAAGAAAGAAAGAAAGAAAGAAAGAAAGAAAGAAAGAAAACAACAAGTACTAGGCTGAATGGGGCTACAAGGAGTCCCTGTCAAAAAGAAAGAAAGGAAAGAAAAGAAAGAAAGGAGGGAGGGAGGGAGGGAGGGAGGGAGGAAGAAAAAGAAAGAAAGCAAAAACAAAGTATTTTAAAATAAATTTAAAAAAAATTATATTTGAAACATTTCTGTTGCACAGGTGTTAGCAGATGATCTCTCATCACACAAGATGAAATATAATTTGGGTGGGGAATATCACTGTGAAGTCAATTAACAGTGTTTCCTGGATCAGTGATATGAGTTACTGGTGTTTACTTTCTCATAATTATTCTCCAGATAACATTACAGTATTTGTATAATATGTAAACCAATTCCCTTACACTACTAAACTTATCTGTATATTTTACAAACAAAAGCATTTATTTCAGACTGTATGTCAGAGTTAGATCACCATTAGCTGAAAGACATACTATAGATAATTTAATGATCAAAAAGTCTTCATTTCTACAGAAAATAATTTGTATATGTCTATGCATTATGCTTTATTTTAATTCTGCTTTGTGATTGACATATCAAATCTGTATATATCTTGATGCACAATGTGATGTTTCAATTCATGTATATACGAGGTGGCAATCAACTCAGGTTCTCTATATAGTCACAAGCTAAACTAACTTCTTGATAGCAGGTACATCCTCTCAAAGTCCTCCCTTCTATTTTGAGAAAAATAACACATTACCCTGATAAGGATGTTACCCTTTCCTTTCGATTGCATGAACAGTCATACATAAGAAAAAAGTTCATAATACCCAGAAGTTGCAAACATTTTGCATTTTTATACAGTAGCTATAATCATTCTGTGCTAGCTGTTTGGTGATGAAATTCAGTAATACTATTCCAAAATCCTTCAGTTGAGAATCTCAGAAAGTATAAAACTTTAGTATTAAGCTGAGACTCACAAATTCACAATTTTAAACTATTGACTGCTACATTCTATGGAAACATTACCAAAAGATGTTTAAAAGAATTATGGAACATAAGCATATATTGGTGGATATATATCTTATTCATGATTGCTTTGGAAGCCAAGGCTGTGGGAAGCATTAAGGCAGCATCATAAACTATCTGATATCTTTGCATCATAGAGAAGATGATAAATATGAATTTACATTCAAGTTATCTACATTTTTTTCCAACAGGGGATTGAGGTTCTCCTAAGACCCTTTGTAATTTATTTTAACTCTAATAAATGGAATTATTTTACCTTATATGTACCATAGATACAAGTATGGATTTCTAAATGAAGATATTTTATTTCTTTCAAGCACGAACTTTCATTTTAACAATAGTGCTTACTTCGAGCTGTTCCTCACACATAAGAATGCATAAAACAAATTGCTGTGTGATTAGTATTCAAGGGAAAATAAACTGGCTGTAGTAGATTGGATAATTACTGTAATAATGATTACCACAAAACATGGTATATTTCCACTGAGCTCCAGCCTTCTATCCTGTCTAGCCTTGCATTTGAAACTCTTTTCACTAAAACGTATTAACAACAAAAATATATATTTAGATATTTTTAAATAAATGAGGTGATTATTTAATGTCCTTGCTAAGATTCATATGCACAATTTAACTGTGTTCTAAGGTGGATTCACTGATATTTCAAATATATGCTAGTTTGTGGAACTTTGTAAACACCAAACAATTTTTTAATGTATTTCTGCTTTCATTGTTTCCATGAGGCACAGAGTGTCAGAGCTTACCAATTTATTCTTCAATTTGATGTTGGCAAAGTACAGTTCACCTTCTGGTCTTATAAACAGAGTGGACATTGCTTTATTTTTGAACACAGGGTACACCAGCATGTTCTATTAACACATTTTGTAAGGGTAGCTTTAGAAAAGCCAGAGGAAAATGAATTGCCACTGAAGTGTTATATGAAATTCATTCATTTGGTATAAATGTTGTCTACAACTTGCCTCTTTCTGATATGCCCAGATGCTGCCCTCAATTTTAAAAGGGTTCATGTATTATTTTGTTTAATCTTCACACAAACCTATGATGTACATACTGCTTTCAATTAAGGCTTACAAATGTGGAAACCAAGATGCATAGAGGTGAAAGAAATTTCCTATTCAGCTGCTAGGCCAAGAAAGTCCTTCACTGTTAGCATAATACAACACTGTTTCTCTAAAGTTTCTGACTTTTTTTTAATAGTTTAATGTATCTTTGATAATCTTATAGTTATTTCTGCTTCTTCATTGTTGACAATTTTATAAAAATTTAAAATATATATTTTTTCTTTTTTACAATATATATTTTATTGAATTTTTGTGCATTTCATAAAATATATCTTTATCTTATTTAGACCCCTCCCCTATCTATATCCACCCCTTAGTCCTCCTACTAGGTTATGTACATTCTGTCATGTTCCTAGAAGTCCCTCAGTGTGAGTTCATCCACTGGAGTCACAAACTCTCTCTCTCTCTCACTCACCCACAGTGACCAGCTGCCAAAAGTACCTCAGTTAAAGTTGAGGCTTATTGCCCATTATTCCAGTTCTGTGATGGACTTTTGTCTGCTTTGAGATTTCACGGGTCTTGTGCATACTGTCACCATTGCTGTAAATTCATATTAGCAAGTAATCAGCAGCCTAGAAAACTGTTTCCTTGTGGTCATCCATCACCTGGCTCTTTCAATTATTTTGCCTCCTCTTCCACAATGGTCCCTCAGCCCTCCTTGGCACAGGTTTAATATAGGCTTCCTATCCAGGGAAATACACTCTGCAGTCTCTTATGCTCTACATTTTGGCCAGGTGTGGCTTCTGACTCAATCACCATTTGCTGAATGAGGAAGTTTCACTGGTGAGGATTGAAAGATTCATTAATATTCTCTCTACCCCCTAATTGTGCTGCTCTGTGAGCCTTAGCTGTAAAGGTTCCATTGTAGATGTGCCACTTTGTGCAAGGCATCTCACAGACACTTATTTGTCTTTGACCAGTTGTGGAACTCTTTATTTAACAGTGTTTGTTATATAAAGTGGCTTCTTTGAGGAGTGGTGAGAGGTATTCTTGTCTACAAACATAAGGATACATATTTATCATATAGTAAGAAATCACGTTTGTCTAGGGTGCAATAGATGTAGGTTTTTCTCCAGGATTTATGACCTATCCAGTTATGTGTATATTTTTCTTAAAAACATGAATAATTGGCTAGGAGTAGTTGGACACACTTTTAATCTTAGCACTTCAGAAGGAGAAAAAGGCTGATCTTTGTGAGATTTAGGTCACCTTGATCTGTATAGCAAGTTCAAGCCCAGTTTGACCTTCAGGGAGACACTGTTTCAAAACTAAAGAAAAAAAATCAAGAATCACTTAATAATTATAATTCATGACACTTCTACATGATGAGGTTTTAATTCCTAAATGGGAATTTCTCTTTTATTCATTGTTTTATTTTATGTGATTTGTTTGTGTGTGTGTGTGTGTGTGTGTGTGTGTGTGTGTTGTATTTATGTACTTGTGCAGGTATGCATGTATGTATGTGTGTGAGGATTCCAGAGTCCAATATAATATGTCTTCCTCAATCATTCGCCACATAATTATTTTGAGACAGGATCCCTCACTGAACTGGAGCAAATCGATTGAATAGGCTAACTGGTTTATAAGCTCCACGGATCCAATTGTCTCAGCCTTCTCCCCAGCAGCTGGATAAAAGATAAGTTGCCCAGCCTTTGACACTGATCCTGGGAATCTGAATTCCCATTCTCTTGCTAGATCAGCAAGCACTTTACCTAATGAGCCACCTCTCTAGCTCCTCTAGTTTGTTATAATCAATAATCTTGCTGTGTCACAAAATTTCTTGTACTTATGTAAACATTTTGCATCTGCATTGATTGACCCAGTAGTTACAAATAAAGTCTAAGTGGTTATTGAGTATTTGGAATATAGCAAGTGTGACTGATAACATGACTTTCCATTTATTTTTTGATTATAGTTAAACACACATTGTCTAAAACATTCCCCTAGTGCATAGCATAATTATTGGCCCAACTTTTACCTTCTTTGTAGTAACCAAATAATTAAATATACTCATTGAAAAGAGTTGAGCTGATTATCTAGAATGCTTTCTTTATTTTTTGCCCATATTTTATATCTTTTGAATGATTGAATTTTCTTCTTCCTATTGGAAGATGCGTGACAAATGAGACATAACACCAACAACAAAAATAATTACCAGAAAATGTCATCTTATATTGGAAAGTAAGTCCTGAAGAAAAAAGAATGAAACATTGAAAATGTCAAATTGTCAAATGATATATGATAGCTTGACCAGGCCAGGTTATGCTATCATAAGAAACACTTGGAAATTTCAATTTAAAATATAACCACATCTCTCAACATATGTGGGACTACTTATCTTGAAGTTGTGTCTCTTACTCCATTCACCATCTTTTAGTGATCTGGACTAGTAGCGTTTCCTCTTGTGTATTTCTGAAGTTAATGTAGCAATGAAAGGAGAGTAAGACACATGGCACACAAATGTTGCAAGAATTTTCACTGAAATAATACATACTACCTTTACTTACATTCAACACACCATGCAAATCCCATGACCAAAACTGATTCAGAAGATAAGGAAAGTTTAGCAAATGCTGATCTTTTTATGAACGAATTCAGCTAGTTTTTCCTAAAACAAGTGTTGATAATGAGAAGCTAAACATGTAATTATATTTATGGGGTGAACAAACTAGAAGAATACATTTTATTCAGAAATTATGTGGTGGACTCTTGAAGCAATACAGATAAACGTTATTTCTTAGATGATTCGGTAAATGAGGCAATGCTAATTATTTAATGAAGTCTTATTTCATTTTTGAAGTAATTTGTGGAAATTCTTCATTCTCATGAGATAAAACATGCACATAAACTAATCTGCAATGAATCAGAGTGTCTAGAGGATCATTGTTCATATTTCCATCACTGCTCACTTAACAGTATTCTTAAATAAGTGAGGTAGAATAGCTTCTGTTGAGCTGTTGGTGACCTTAAGGAAGCAATATATTAATTCAACATGTTATTCAGCTCTGTTAAATGGCAATGCAGATTACATGGATTTTACTAGAGGAAATGAAGTAGTGAAAAATTCAGTGACTCCAAAGGCCTATATTAATATTGCACTTGTTTTAAAGGGTTATGTCCAGGATAGTAGTCATTTAAGATATTGGAGAAATTTCCTTATATTTTGGAATGATGCTTTTATTTAAGTTCAGTGTTTCTCTCCTGTTACTTTCACTCTTTCCTGAAAGGCTTAGGGATCATTATGGAAGAGGGGGCAGAAAGACTGTAAGAAACAGTGTATGCGGATGACCATGAAAATCTCTATTTTCCTAATTAAACAAGCAGGGGCACATATGAGCTTACAGCTGCTCAAGACCTGCTCGAGCTCAAGATAGACAAAATCCCAGCATGGAGAGAGGAGAGGTCGCCAAGTCACATACCTAGCTAAGGAGCAACTGAAGACTGCTGGGAGAGAGAGAGGGTCAGTTTTATTTAGAGATATGTCCTCTTAGAGACTACCCATGCTCCAGCAGATGGTTTACATGCAGGCACATAATGACAGCTCTAAGGGGACACTGAGTCAAAAAAAGGAGAAAGAGTTAATGAATTTGGGAGGGAATATTGATGGTGGTGGTGGTGATGGGGGAGAAATTGGATGGGAAGAAATGTGGGGTGTATTTTATCAAAACATGTTACCATGTATATACAGAATTCTCAGACAAAAAGAAAGAAGAAATGGAAAACATCTAAGAAATTATTGACTCTGTAGTCCCTCTCTTTTGTCCTAGATTTTTGTGACTCACTGTTGACTGAATTCTCTCCCCTGCTCCTCTTTTATTTATTAATCACCCAATGACCTTGTTATCTCATCCTCTCCAGAGTCCCTGTGTAGTTTTGCTTCTAGAAACAGTAGCTGAAAACCGCAAAATGACAATAGCTCACAAGGAAGGTTTGACAATTCAATGTGAAATGTTGTGACAGATAAGTGTGTATATACTGCTGAGCATATTTTCTGTATACAGTATTAATAGCCAAGAGACAGAATGGAGACATGGCTCAGAACATAAGAAAGATTGCTGCTCTTACAGAGGACCTTGGTTGGCTTTGCATTACCTAATTAAAGACTCTCACAACGTCCTGTAACTCCAGATCCCTGTAATCTAACACCTTCTTCGAACCTCTGTGGGCATATACACACATGTGGTAGTGCATTTATGTACATTCAGGCACACATACATACACATAAAATTTTAAAAATAATAATTTAGTCTTTACAAAAGTAAGGAAAGGGCTAGCAGCTGTGAAGATCCCTCTAATTAATTCCTGTACAAAAACTGTAGCCTAATCTAGTACATAAATAAATTGAAATTTTATTTTCTCATCTAAATATTGCAACAAATGTCAATCTCACATAATTTCAGGCATGCGATCTTCAGCTAATGATAGAGAATACAATAGATCATTCCCACATAAGGCAAACATCTGCCCATCTGCCTATAACTAATACAACTATGATTATACTTTACATATTGCTAAATTAGACATTTCTGAAATTAAAAAAATATTGAGTTTTTGTAATTTCATACAACAGTTCTTAATCAAATTTAGACCCCTTACCCCATCCATGTTCTTGCATACCTCCACAGGACTTCATGTATTCTGTCATACATGTTAAGTCCTTTCCAGTCAAGCATTTGTACCCAAATATCCTTCAGTGTAAATTCAGCCACTGGAGTCTAGTTGACGATCTAGAGATCGTAAGCAAGGCATACTCTCCCTCTCCCAGTAACAATCGGTCTCCAATAGTTCTCAGACTCAGACTAGGGGCAGCCTGTCATCCATTTCTCGCCTTTTCTCTGGGCTCTTGTTTAATCATTTGGCATGGGTCCTGTGTGAGATGCCACCATTGCCACAAGTTCACATGGCAAGCTTCCAGGGTCCTGAAAGTCTCTGCTTCCTTGTGCTCATGAATCATCCCTGGTTCTTACAATCTTTCTGCTCCCTCTTCCACAATGGTCCCTGAGCCATGGGTGAGTGAGATTAAATATAGGAGTCCTATCCAGGGATACACACGTTGCAGTCTCTTATTCTTTAAAATTTGGCCAGTTGTGACCTTCTTTGTGTTTCACACTCTATTATATAAGAAAGCTTCACTAGTGAGAGTTGAAGGATGCATTAATTTTCTCTCTACACCTTGTTCCACTATGTTACGTGAGTCTGAGGTGTAGAAGTTCAACTGCAGATATGTCACCTAAAACTGGGCATCTTTCAGACATATATTCTTTGTTTCTGACCATTTGTGGAATTCTGCAGTAGCCTCCAACTGTCACAATAAGAAGCTTCTTTGATGAGTGGTGTATGGTATGCTTCTCTGTAAATACAAGGATCCATATTTAGCAAATGATAAGACATGACATTGGCCTAGAGATATGACAGAGATAGGATTTCTCTAGATCTATATACTCTCTAGCCATGTGTATTTGGCTGTGCTTACATTGCCACCCATGAATTCACTACCATTGACAGGGATTTAAGTTCACTTAGATAGCTATTGAGTACCCCTGATAACATAGCCACTACTGCACCAATAGAGACAGATTGCTGTGCCAGTCATTATGGTTATTAGAGTTTAGGGCTGGGTTGGGCCATTGATTGTTTTTCTCCCTTGGCAATTTGATATCCGTATCTACACATTATGATAGCCAAATTTCAGTTAGAAGGCTTCCAACTTAATTTCTGCTCCATTTCTCCCAGACCTGTATATGAAGTACATCCTGACTTCAGTAGTAGGGTCTTATCTACTAGGTCTGGGAGATAATAGCCTGTGTTATGTTGGGAATCTCCTGGACCACTCTCACCAATCATGCAAAGAGAGGTCTCTTCTGTCTGGTATTGTGTTCCTTGTCAAACAGTCCCTAGATATACATACGCATTAATGTTTAGATACTGTATGTGCATTTTCAACGTGTTTCAGGGCACTCACATTTCCCTCTGCATTCCACATTTCCCTCTGGGTTGTTTAGACCCCCATGATTCACTCATCTTTTTTCCTTCCATTCGACGTCCTTCCTTCCTCCAGTCCAAGTACCCCCATTTTCCTCACCCCCCAATGTTAACACTCACCACCCACCATCCCCCTCTTCTAAATCGACCCCCCCCACACTGTGACCCCTTGCATGGCCCTCACTTCTCCCCTCCCAGTCCAACTCTCCCATTCCCCCCCACCCCCCACCCATTAATGTCCGTTCTCTACCACCCCTTTTTTCGGGGTTCTTTCTTGTCCTGTACCTCCATGTAGCTCCTGGTTGTTGGATAGGCATGTCCTCCAAAAGAACTAGCACTGAACCCTAAGAGATTCCATAGAAGGAAAGGAGACAGTCACACCTCCCACTCAATCTGTCAGCTTCAATGAATGAGGGAGAGGGTCTAATGTAAGAAACAGAAGAAGCCAGGGAGGTGGCGCATTTCCCCATGTGCGGACTGGCGGGCAGGGATCTGGAAAGATCAGCGGAGATGTAAGGAAAAGAGTCCATGGGCATCCATGCCTTTGTAAGTGACCCCATCCGAGGTCATCCATGCCTTCTTAAGTGATCCCATCACAAACTTTGTTGGAAAGCCCAAATAATATCTTTATTCCCTAAACTGTAGCTTAGTGGGACATTGTGTTAGTTTGTTGGCCGGGTGGTAAGGGCAGTATGGGGGCGGGGAGGTCACAGCACACCCCACAGAGGGCCTGGGAGCTGAGAGTCTATGCGGTGTGGGCCTCCCAGAAGTAAATTTGGCTTTACACTGGTATTACAGGAGAATATGTATTCACATATAAGGGATTGGTGCCACAATCCACAAATGAGGATTGCTTTTCTGTGTGTTTGTTACTTCACTTGGGATAATGCTCTCTAGTTCCATCCATTTACCTGTACATTTCATAATTTCATCTTTTCTTACTGCTGACTAGAACTCTATTGTGTAAATGTACCACAGTTTTACTATCCATTCATCAGTTGAGGGACATTTAGTTTGTTTCCATTTCTTAGAAGAAATGACAATGGGAAGAGAGGAGCAGCAAGCATGGATGTACAGGTATCTCTACAGTATGATATTTCTTTTCAGTATATACCAAGGAGTCCTATAACTGGATCATATGGTAGATTCATTTTTAGGTTTTTGAGAGTTCTCCACGATGCTTTCCATAGTGGTTGCACAAGTTTGCAGTCCCACCAGGAGTGGATGAGTGTTCCCCTTTCCCCACATCCTCCCCAGCATTTGGAGTCTTTTGTTCTCTTGCTCTTAGCCAGTCTTACTGGGGTAAGATGGAACCCTAAATTGGTTTTCATCTACATGTCTATAATTATTAAATATGTTGACCACATTTTAAGGTTTTTCATAGCCATTTTTATTTCTTGCTTTGAGAGCTCTGTTCTGGTCTATAGCTCACCTTTTGGGGGAATCATTTAATTTTTTGTTTCTTTATTTTTGAGTTCCTTGTATATTCTGGATATTAATTCCCCTGCTGGATGTGTAGCTGGTGAAGATTTCCTTCCACTCAGTGGATTTTCTCATCCCCTCCTTGGTTGTTTGTTTTGCTGTGCAGAAGTTTTGTAGTTTAATGAGGGTCCACTTATTGATTGTGGACCTTAATGCCAGAACAGCTGATGACTGATTTCAAAAGTCCTTTCCTAAGCCTATATCTTTCAGGATACTGCCTTTGTTTTCTTCTAGCAGTTTCAGAGTTTCAGGTTCTATATTGAGGTCTTTGATCCTTTTGGAGTTGACTTTTGTGCAGAGTTAAAGATTAGGGTCCAGTTTCATTCTTCTAAAAGTGGAGATCCAGTTTTGCCAACACTGTTTGTTGAAGAAGCTGTCTTTCCTCTATTGTGTGTTCTTGGAAACTTTGTCAAACATCAGGTGAATGAAATTGCATGTGCTCATGTTTGGGTCTTTTATTGTGTACTCTTGATCTGTCTATTTTTGTGCCAGTACCATGCATATTTTAGATCTATAGCTATGTAATAAAATCTGAGATCAAATATGTGATCCCTCCAGCATTGTTGTTTTTGCTCAGGATTGCTTTGTCTATCCAGGGTCATTTTTGATTCCATATGAATTTTAGGATGATTTTTTCAAACTCTGTGAAGAATGTAATAGGTATTTTGATTGGCATTGCATTGAATCTATAGATTGCTTTTGGTAAGATGGTCATTTTTCACAATATTGACTCTACTAAGCTATGAGCATGGTATATCTTTCCATCTCCTAGTGTCTTCTATCTATTTCTTTAAAGATTTGAAATCATCATTGTAGAGATCTTTAATGTCATTGGTTATGTTTATTCCTAAATATTGAGATTATTGTAAATGGGAGGATTTCCTTGAATACATATTTTTGATTGCTTGTTATTGGTATATAGAAAGACTACTGATTTTTTAAGGTGATTTCATAACCTGTCACTTTACAGAAAGTATTAATCATTTCTAAAAGTTTCCTATTGAAATCTTTGGGATCTCTTATATATAATATCATATTGTTTGAAAACCAAGATAATTTGATTTCTTCTTTGGGTTGCTACTCAGTAGCTTCTATATACCAATGACAAACAATCTGATAAACCCTCCCATTCACAATAGCATCAAAAAATATCTAGGAACAAACCTAAAAGAAGACATTGAATATCTATCTCTACAGTGAATATTTTACCTCTTCAAAAAAAAGACATTGAGGAAGACACCAGGACTTCTAAAGACCTCTGTGCTTTGGATTGGTAGAAGTAATATTGTGAAAATGATCATACTACCAAAAGGGATGTATAGATTCAGTTCAGTGCCAATCAAAATTCCTGTGACATCTTCATAGATCTCTAAAAGATCATCCTAAAATTCATATGGACTCTCAAACGACTCCAGATAGCCAAAACAATCCTGAGCACAAGCAGCAATGCTTAGAGATCACCATACCAGATCAAATTGTATTATGGAGCTATAGTTATAAAAGCAATATGGTACTGGCACAAAACACACACATGGATGAATAGAACATAATAAAAGACACAACCACGAGTGCATGCAATTTCAGCAACCTGATATTTTTAAAAGGTGCCAAAAACATACATTGGAGGAAAGACAGCATCTTCAACAAATAAGGCTGGCATAACTGGATCTCTACCTGTAGAAGAATGAAATTGGACCATTATCTTTTGTCCTGCACAAAAGTCAACTCCAAATGTGAAAAGACCTCACTGTGAAATCTGAAACTCTGAAACTGTTAGAAGGAAACATGGGAAGTACCCTAGAAGATATAGGTGAGGTTAAGCACTTTCTAAATTGGACATCAGTTGCTAGGAATTAAGATCATCAAACAGCAAGTGGGACCTCATTATACTAAAAATCTTCTGTACAGTAAAAGAAACAATGAAGGGAAGAGAGACCCCACAGAGTGGGAGAAAATCTTTACCAGCTACACAGTCAACAGGGATTAACATCCTGATTATACAAAGAACTCAAAAAAGATAAAACTATAAAACAAATAATAATAAATGAGCTAAGCACCTGAACAGAGAGTTCTCAAAGAAATAAAAATATCTAAGAAACATTTAAAAGTGTTCAACATCCATAATAATTATAGAAATACAAATCAAAACCAATTTAAGATTTTATCTTACCCCAGTCAGACTGTCTAAGATCAAGAGAATAAATGATACCAAATTCTGTAACATGTACAGAAATGGGAGTGCTCATTCACTGCTCGTGGGATTGCAAACTCGTGCAACCAATATAGAAAGCATTGTGGAGAACTTAAAAAAAAACTAAGCATATTGTAAACCACTTAACCGTAGAAGGAAAGTCTGAAGAAACATTAAAAGTAGTCTTTATCTCCTGAAAGTAGTCTGTCCCTATAATTTAAGGATACTGAAGACATTTTTTTAATTTCAGGATTAATTCTCTGAAGGGTTAAGATTCCCCCAAAGAATTCCTAGTCTGATTAAGCAAGTGACTTATTTTAACATATTAGATATCTTTGAAAGGAGTTATTAACCTTGCTAAATATGGTCAATAATACAGTTTTCTAGGATATTTGTCATTTATCTTTAGTAATTTCTCAAATTATTGCACTCATGCGTAATACAAGATGGCCTCATTTCCTAGACTGTAAATCAACATTTCTAATTACTTTAATTCATCTGCAACAGTTCAGTTGCTTCCCCCATCTTCTTTTTTTTTCGCGCGCGCATGTGTGTGTGTGTGTGTGTGTGTGTGTGTGTATGTGTGTGTGATGTTACACATTGAACCCAGTTGAATTGAATCCAGGACATTATAGATATTGTGTCAGCGTTCTATCACTCAGTTTTGACCCCAAATTCTTTGTAACACTACACATTTAGAAATTAAACCTAAGAAACAGTTCTCTGGACATACAATAGTTGAAAACATTTGAAGGCTATTTTATATGTTCATTCTCATTCTTTCCCTTCCTTGTACCAGGTTTTGTGTCTATATGTCTATCAATTGTTTCAGCTCATCTTACAAGTAGTAGTCCATGTTTCATTATTTATAATACGTTTCACATTAAGAAGAACTAGAAACAGACTGAACTGCTTGAATTCAGCATTGAAGTGTTTTCTGCTATTTCCAAAAATATTGTCTTAATTTTTTAGCCAGAAACAGTTAATTATTCCTAAATAATTAACTTTAGCAAGCATCTTAAACCTCATAATTTATGGTGGACAAATTATAGAATGAAGCTTGATTAATTCTACCTCAACTTTGCCAATTAAGAGGGATCTGGAGAAAAATAACAGAATCCCCTCAAATTGAATATTAAGTAAAGAAATTATATGGGTTTATTGTTCTTATTTTAAATGTTTGACAAATGGATAAAGTCAGCATAGCACACTTCATGTCACTAATTACAAACAATGTTATTAGTTGCATGATGCTCTTGGATCAGGCATTTAATTAACAGGAGTTTTACATTTTTTTCTGTGCAATATAAAAATCTGAATTCTCCAGGATGATTAAATGTTTTAAATGGACAGCAGTAACTTTGTGGGTGACTAATTTCCCTGATTGAAAAAAAATTGTCTAACACCTGTTTGGAGGGAGAAAATAGCTGGTACACTTCCTAAAGCGTCTGGGGTTTTGTCCCTATTTTACTCTTTATTTGCTTCAAAACCTTGGTAATAAACAGGTACACATTTTGAAGCTTGGATTTCATGATTTCAATGCCAAACATAAAGATACTGTAATAATATAGTAATATTATAGTGCTCTGCATCTATTATGATCCCTGATTTGAGGTTTGACATATAAATCCATGTAGTATGTCAAAACACTGTTAGTAATGATTTACACACAGGTACACATATATCAGGAAAAGTATAACACAGAAATTTTGTGAGTAAGGAATGTTTTCAATTATATCAGTTTGAAGTAATCCTGTTATTTGTAAATATATTGGACATAGAGGTGCAAGTGAACAAGCTTCTGCTAAATGCTTCCTTATTAAAAACATAACCAACCTGATGACTTCTGTAAAGAAGAGCCTGCCTACCCAAATTTCCATATAATTACAGGGTATTTGATTAAAATAAAGTTTGATTAGAACCAATGCTAAGGGATATGGTGAAATGAACATTTAAAATTAGCAAATAAAATTCTGCATAGAAGCAAACAACATGGAAATAATAAAGTGACCCACTTTTCAATGTTAATCAAATAAGAAGGTAAATTGTGACTGTCACAAAAATATACTTAAGATTTCTTTGTGGAAATCTGAGAACTTTACCAAGTGAAACCAAACACTTGGAAACCTGAGAGATATAAAATGTAAATTAATGGTAAAAACAGGTCATAAAGGTGATAACTGGTTTCAAATTTGTCAATTTGATATTCATTATTACTTCAATAATTGCCTCAATATGTATTTCATGCAACAAAAATTATAATATATAAATGAATATATGTATATGCAAAGTCCAAATTATTGAAGAAAATTCTGAATAACAATATCACTAATTTTTCTACCAGGTATAGTAGGAAGTGATATTAGTTATGACAATGTTCTTTCAGAGTTTCTAGTGAAACAATTGGCAAGTATAACAGAATAAGAGTTCAAGACATCCTGTGCCTGGGTGGCAATTCTATGCATTAACAAGGAGAATGCATGATGTTAGTGGAGGCAATAATGATTCTTTCAGTAAAGCAGAAACAACAAAATATTGGTTTTCTACAATTAAATATTTGAAACTGGGTGATTTTCTTAAAAGTTTGAGTAACTTTTTGTTAAAATTGAAGTAGAGACTCCCTCATTAGAAATTTTGTGTTAGTCTCATTTGCAAACTGAAATATGCAAATATTTCTGAACACAATGCAAAGGTACTGACCAAAAGTAAAATTAAAGGTATTGAGTAAAAGTAAAATTAATCATTTTTAATATTTATAAAATATTTCATATTATTGGAGGCTACTTAATGAAAATTGAGAATAACAACTAGGAAGCTTGCTACTTCTCATTCTCATACCTGGAAAGCTCAGGGAATAGGGCACTTTTCATGCATAAGTGAGGACTGGAATTGAACTCTCCAGAAGCTAAGTAAAGCTGTACAGCAGTGAATAGTTCTGATCTCAGTGCACCTAAGTGAGATGAGAGCTGGAGGTGGGAGAATACACAGAAGCTCTGCAAACCAGCTGGCTTTTCATAAGCTGTAATGAATAACAAGAAATCCTGTACATACCAAGGCACATGTGCACCCAGCAACACACACACACACACACACACACACACACACACACACACACCACTGCTGCCGCCATCACCAACACATAAAAATGAAGTCATTCCCAAGTCCTATAAATCAATAAGAAATGTTAATGCAACAATATAAAAACAATTGAGACCTAAATAAGCAGTTAAGAGAAAAAGAAACAGATATGCCTATAATATAAGCCACAGTGTTAAATTGTGCCCATCAGGGGATAAGTGTAAGTCGAGATATTAATTTCGATACCCATTATGTAGGTAAATTAAAATGATGTAATTCATTGTGAAAGTTGTAAACACTGAACAAAAGTACTCACACATGCCAGGCAAGCACTGCACTGTTGAGTTATATCCCTGATTCTCTTTTAATTACTTTTCAAATTTTAGGTAGTATTTTCTTAGGATGCCAAGGTTATCACTGAACTCACTCTCTAGCTCAGGCTGATATTAAACATGTGACCCTCATGCCTTGTCCTCCAGAGTAGTTCATATAACAGGCTTCTGAACCAGGTCCAGGATAAATTTTTAATGGTAATGTATGTACAGTTTCTTTGGAAAGTATATAGTTGGCTCTTCACATTTTCCATGACCAGTAATTTTCCATTTAGTATATTTCCCTAAACTCATGAATAGCATAAACCAGGCATAAAATATTTTTATGAACAAACAAAACCCAACAAAGCTACCTATACTATTTACTATCACCCAAAATATAGTTTAAACAAACTGTATTTACTGTATCACAATTTGAGGTTAAATGAATAGGACTCAGCCCCTCAAAAGACTTCACTCAAGCTTATGATTACAGTTAAGTAGGATATGAGCCCCTTTGTTTCACCCACTTGGCCTTTGTCGGTCCTCTGCTCTTCATTGGGTACTAGAAAGAAACATTTTATTTTATCCTGTGCATATTTCCATGGTGCTACTAGTAATACATTGTTTACAAGAGAGAGTGGCATCTAAAAAGTGGGCAATATGAAAGTCTCATTTTTCACCAAAGTTTCTTAGAAGTGACAGCATACATGGGCTGTAACTTGTTCGAAGCAATTGAGGCTGAAGCAGAGGAAGAAAACCTGTGGTGTGTTTTCCAGACCACCTAGCGTTCAAACCAATACCTAGCTCACCGTGGCTAGCATTCAAACCAATACCTAGCTCAGGAGGCACATATGAATGACATGTGCTCACATAATGCAACATTATACCACATGAAATATGGAAAGTGAAATGATCTATCCTAGATAAAAGCAAAGGACATTAGTTGTTAAAGCTCATGAACAGCTTACATTACATCATGTTATACAACCTCAGAAACATCATTTATTTTATTTATTTATTTTTTAGTAAGAAAACAATTATATATAATAAAAGTTTTCTGGAAAACAGAACATTCCAAAATACAAATTCCACAGGCAATAACAGTAACAACAATTATAAGAAAACAATGATGTCTCTTTTAAATGAAATTTACTATTTTTATTTTATGTATATGCTTATATTTTCTGCACTTGTGTATGTGTGCCCATGTCATGCAATGCCCACAGAGGTCAGAAGAAGGCATCAGATACCCTGGAACTGTAGTGATAGAATCTTGATAGCCAACATGTGGCTGCTGGGAATTGAACCCAGGTCCTCTGCAAGAGCAGCCAGCAGTCTTGTCTCCAGCCCCATTATTTATCATTTTTAATGTATGTAAATATTTTATAGTAATTTATTTAACCTATAATGATATGAAATACATAATATATATTTGTTTATATGTGTGTGTCTGTCTGTGTGTTTATCTGTGTATGCATGTGAATATTTGAGGTACATATACATAGATAATAGGCTAGCAAGACAAGGTAATGTTGAACACCATGTAGTCAGTTGAATGATGAATTTGAAGACACTAATACTTTAAAATTTAATGAGTACATTAGAAAATAACTTATGAAATATATATGTATTTGTCTTATTAAACAAATGATAATAATTACCATAAAGAGTAGTCTAGTCTTATTAAACAGATAAAAATAAATTTATATAAAAGCCATTGTCAGATATGGTAGACCAAGACATGTACTTGTGAGATGGCCATGTTGAGGGGCTTTTGGGGAGCTGGAGGAGGGAAAGTGGAAGTGGGTATAATAACGTTTCATTGTATAAACAGATAAAATTCTTAAGAACAAAGGAAAATAATATTAAAAAATAATGGGAAGAAAAGCAGATTTTCCTTTTAGGTTATAATACTTCAACATTTTTAAATTTTTTTTATTATTTTGTTTTATGTGCGTAAGTCTATGGTCTACATGTGTAAGTGCACCTGTGTTATTTGATGCCCATGGAGGCAGAAGAGGATGTCAGATCCCCCAAAACTTGAGTTACAGCTGGTTGTTAGCCCCCATGTGGGTGCTGGGAATTGAACCTGGGTCCTCTGTAAGAGGATCCAGTGTTCTTAACCACTGAGCCATCTCTCCATCCTCATAAGAATAATTTTTATTTTTATTTTTGTGTACAACTGTTTGCCCCACGTTTGCAAGTGTATCAAATGTGTGCAGTGCCCGTAGAGGCCAGAAGAGAGCATCGAGCATCAGATCCCCTAGAACTGGAGTTACAGAGTGTTATCAACCATGTGGGAGCTCAGAACCAAGCCAGGGTTCCTGGAAACAAATCCAGGTCCTCTACAAGAACACCCATTGCTCTCAACTGATGATCCACCTCTCCAGCCCCTTGTCATAACCTTTGAAAAGAATAGAAGAAGCTCTTGGTTTTTATGAGAATGAATCTATGATTATGTTGAGGAAACACAATGCTGCTTGAAAAGTTACAGTATTAGTTGGTGTTATCAAAGACGATGACCTTTTTTGACCTCCAATATTTTGAATTCCTGAATAGAAGAATATATGAAATACTAACCAACCCCTGAGGCCCTATCCAGCTAATACCCACTACATGTAAGAATGCACAGATAGAACTTATTAAAGAAAAACAGTCCTTCAGATGATGAGGCTGCTTGGGTAGAAACAGAATAGTAAATAGAAAAGGATAAAGTAAGAATTGAATTTTCTTGATTTGGTAACTTTGAACACTAAGTTGCAAGTTGATTGGTAATATGACTTAATTTCTTCATAAAAATGTTAAAGAATGTAGATTTTATTCAAGATTGACATTCCCATGTGGTGATTTGTACTGTGAGACAAGACTGTTATATTTTTATTTATTTATTTATTTATTTATTCATTTATTTATTTATTCGACAGGGTCACTGTAGTCTCAGGCTGCCTGGAAATCACTATGTAGAACAGACTGGTTTTGATCTCACAGAGATCCACCTGCCTCTGCCTCCTGAGGGTTAGGATTGAAGATATGCACCACCACAGCTGGCATAAGACTGTTCTTTATTTGAAAAATCACTATATATTTTTTGTATAGCATCACTTGACATAAGAATGGAGAAAAGAAGTAAGGTTTAATCTTAAAAACACAATAAACTGGTAGATAACTTTGTGCATTGAAATTTATGAACCATCCTCAGAATTCTGTTGGGGGGACAGGCACAGACAGTTTCACTTGTTCCAGAATGATATTCAGAGTAGAAAAGCCTTGTTACATTGAAAGTAGGACCAGAATGATAAGTCATCTATTGTAATAACATTGTAATTTGTACATCCCCAACTACATCTGTCAGTTGATTCTGAATTATGTCATCAAAGAGAACTTCTTTCTTGTGGAACTCAGAAGTATCTGTCTTACTATGTCTGTCTTACACACTCTCATAAGAAACAGACAAATACTGGAAATTTGCATATATGAACCCAGAGCATTTATATCAGCATGTTTAAGATCTATGCAAACCCAGGCCAGACAAGGGCCCAACGTGGATGGGGAGGTAGGCAGGAAAACTCAGCCTTAGCTGAGGGTCTGTTGGCAATTGTAGATATTGGGAGAGTCAGTTTTCCTTACTGGCTTGGTAGATTGATCAAACTCCAAGAGATAGATCCACACCCAAGAGCATTTAGGGAATACATATTAGACTCCAAAGCTCTTAAAAGAAAAGAGAAATAATAGTAGAAGGCATGAGATCGGGTGGGAGTGGTAATAAGGTAAAGAGGTAGAAGACTTCTTTCTAACTCATTCTATCACTCAGTGACAGATGAATATGAGCAAGGATCTTTCTAACCTTCAGGTTTCTAAAAGTTAATAAGTACATTACATTCCGTACATTGGCCTTTGACCAAGACAATCTTAGACTTTCTATTTTCTTGATCAAACTTTAGACAGTTTTCTTGCTCACTGAAATCCCTAACCTCATTTCTATTATAACATTTGTAGCCTCCCTGCTTGACAGGTGCCAAAAAACTAGGATTAGACCAGAAGTCCCCCGGCTATGCTGCTCAGGAGCAATTTTACTACCCTTCTGAGAGCATTTATTGAAAACAGCATTTGAAGTTCACACAGACTTTATGTACAGTAAGTTGTCAAACAGTGTAAAACACACAGAAATTTTCCCACCATAATGGTAAGAAAATAGAATAGTGAACCCAAAGCTGTGGTGACTAGCCCAGTAACAGACCTCTTTTGATGTCTACAGAAACATGAAGAGGGTTGCCCACCTGCCCTGGCCCAGGCATTCCAGGGACAACTGTCAGTCTGTTCCTAGCATCCTGAGAGCAGACTACTCCTGCCTCAAGCCTAAATATCAACAAAGTCCAAAGAAGTTTGTTAACTCTTAGAGCCAAGTGCCAGGAGCCAATTAATTGTTAATAAGCAGATAACACTGTTGCCCTTATGAGACAAGGGGTGGGGGTGGGTCACTGTATACATCCCCCTTTCTTTGTGAGATGATTTATGGCAACATATGCTTCAAAATCATTACTCATTTGGGATGCATAGCTTAAAAAAACATTGTAGTAAACAAAGGACAACAAATAATATCAACAGAATACTTATAACTGGGCCCAGGAATGAATGAATCCAGGAAACCCAGTCAGGCAAGACCCAGGCTTTGTCTTCATGAATCTTATCAATTTCCTTTTTTATTTGGTCTGTTGATGAATAAATTGGAATTGTCAGTAATACTGAAGCAACACATTTTAGGACATTTTTCCACAGCCTAGTTGATTTTTAAGTAACAGGAAATCAATACTTGCTCGATCCTGTAGAATCAATATGAAGAGTTCTTTTATTTCCTGATTAATTTCTGCTAGTGCTAATGCAGTGAGATTGCTGTGCTGATGAAGTGACAGGCCAATTGTGAAATTTCTCTCTGTAACCTATAAGACCTGGAAAAGGTAAGATAAAAGTTGCCATAGCCACTACTTGTCCAAGACTTAGGGGAGACAATTAGTCATCACAGTCAGTGGGGTGGCCTCAAGCAACCCAATGAGTAAGAGTATGGGATGGTAACAAGGGGGAAAATCTGCCCCATGGAGCATATCCTAGAGAAACTGGAAGGCAGAACTTGAAAAGCAGTATCATTACATAAAAGACCCATATTTCATTATTAAAATACACAGTTTCATACAGAAAAATTCAATTTTAATGCAACTGACATTAAGATGCTTGCACATGCATTTCTAATCTCTATATATCTGATACTACTAGTCACAGTCTGTTACTTTTTGAGCTCCTTGGCATCTGTGCATGGATATAAAGATACATACATATTAGAGATGCGTGCGCCAATATCTCAGTGTTAGTAGAAAAACAATGAGTCTTTCTACAAGGAACAATATATTCTAAAATAAAAAGGAGATCTTTTCAAAATTATTTATTTAATAACCGTATAATTAGAAGAAGCATTTCATTACAACAGCATTGACATATTCAATAACAGTTTCCAGAGCTAAGATTCATCTCTTTCAAAATTGCCTGTAAATTTTTAGGTTTACAGTTGAATTGACACAGTTATACAATATTGTACCCTGTATAAACCCTATAAGACATAAAAATAAGTGAAGTTTTAAACTTTAAAACTGATCTCCATTTCATTATTAAAATACAGTTTCATACAGAAAAACTTCATTTTTAATACAATTGACACCACAATGCACATGTGTTTCTAATCTCTATATATTTGATTATTACTAGTCACAGTTGGTTACTTTCTGAGCTCCTTGGCATCTGAACATGGATATAAAGTCATCAGGTAGATTTCAGTGGTAATGTATTTCACATCTACTAATTATTAAGGAGCAAATTTTTATGCTTTGAAGAATTATCTTTTTTCTTTTTTATTTATTTAAATACCCACTTCCCAGGTAGCACCCTCCCATAGCCTCCCTCCCCCCACTAGAGCCCTTATACTCTGATATCCCTGCTACTGTCTGTTGTGTTGTCGGCACCCCCAGCCATTCCCCACTACTTGCCCTTCTGGTGAACCTAGTCAGCCTATCTAGAGGTCTTTATTTTAGGAGGGTCAGCTGTTCTTTATCTAGTGGTAATCAGTTGTCTATATTCCTTTAGATAAGATTGGGGTCTGCTGTTCATTTCCCCACCTCTATACTGGGTTACTATCTAGGGATCCCTTTGGCCACCCTGGCCATCAACTCAAAAGAAGGTATTGCTTGTCTGGCATTGTTGCTTCTTATGTAGCCTTTAGCTATATATATGGAATCTTATGGATATGTTGGCCCATTAGATCTTTGGTTATACAGTTGGTCCAGATAAAACTGATTTATTTTTACTCTTAAGGTCATTTGAGGACCTGTTCCTCAGGGGTCACATGGGCTTGGGATGAGCCCCCAGTTCTTTTCTTTTACCAGTTCCACCTATGTGAAGATAAGTCAAAGGTCCTGCTCGACCATGGTTGGCTTCGTTTGGAAGCATGGAGGAAATGATTCCTCTGTGTTGACCCTTCTTTCTATAAACTGGACACTGGTTCAAGTCCATCTGGTGGGGTCGCCTTGGGCTCCTTGATCAAGAGGACAGGTGACCCACCACCATTATAGGACATTTTGAGAGATGCTGATAGTGCCCTGGAACTAGTCGACCTAGGAGGGCAAGGAGCAAAAAGTGTCCTTTATGTCCCTCTGACCAAATTATTATAGTCCTCAAAGTATGTCTGTTAAACACTCAAGTAGGCTAGTTCCACCAGTCTGGTATTTTTAATTACTGTGTGTCATGTGGATAAATCTTGGGCAAAGATCAGTTGTTCTCAGATAAACCTTACCTACACATATATTTCTTGATCTGCTATGTATAACTTGTCAGTAGGTGGTATGAGTAATTTGGTTCTCTCCGGTTTTCAAAACTAGCTAGGCGTTGTTTCACTCTCACATTGTCTCACCCCTCCATCATGGATTTCCCACTTATGGTGCCCCCATTTCCCCTCTTTCTCCCTTACTAATACCGTTCTCCTGTGGTCCTACCTCTCTTGAGTTCCTTCTTTCCCTTTATCCCCTAGGTTCGTTGTATACCCTTCCTCCCCCTTCCCTTTAACTAACCCAATTTTTATCCATATCTCCCTTATTAAGGCCTGTTTCCTACTGTTCTTCTCTTTCAGGTTCTCTCTTTTCCTTTACCTCCCTGTTTCCTTTCCATTATCCTGGTTCCTGTAGTTATGTCTGATTGCATACTTATTTATCAGAGTCTGGTTCTAGGATCCACATATGAGGGAGAACATATGTCAGTTCCTAGATCCATCCATTTACCTGCAAATTTCATGATTTCATCTTTCTTTACTGCTGAGCAGAACTCCATTGTATAAATAAACCACATTTTCATTACCCACTCATCAGTTGAGGGACACTTAGATTGCATCCATCTCTTAGCTATTGTGAAAGAGCAGTAACAAACATGGATGCACAATTGTCTCTGCAATAGGATGAGTTCTTTGGGTGTATGCCAAGGAGTGGTATAACTGGATCAAATGGTAGGTTCATTTGTAGTTTTTTAAGAGTTTTCCACACTGCTTTCTATAGGGGTTGACCCAGTTTGCAGCCCCACCAGCAGTGGATGAGTGTTCCCATTTCCCCACATCCTCTCCAACATTTAGTATCATTTGTTTTCTTGCTCTTAGCCAGTCTGACTGGATTAAGGTGGAATCTTAAAGTGGTTTTAATTTGCATTTCCCTAACTAGCAGTAATGTGGAACATCTTTTAAGATGTTTCATAGCCATCTTTACTTCTTCTTTTTAGAACTCTCTGTTCAGCTCTTTAGTCCATATTTTAATTGGGTTGCTTCTTGTCTTGGTTCTCAGTTTTTTTAGTTCATTATAAATTCTGGTTATTAAACCTCTGTCAGGTGTGATGCTGGTGAAGATTTTTTCCCATTCTGTGGGTTTTCTCTTTCCTTCCTTGGTTGTCTCCTTGGATGTACAGAAGCTTCTTAGTTTAATGAGGTCCCATTTATTAATTCTTGCCCTTGTTTCCTGAGCAATTGATGTTGGGCTTAGAAAATTCTTTCCTATGCCTATATCGTGTAGGTTTTTTTCCAAAAGTTTTCTTCTAATAATTTCAGAGTTTCAGGCTTTACATTGAGGTCTTTGAGCCATTTGGAGTTGACTTTTGTGCAGGGTGAAAGATAGGGGTTTAATTCACTATTCTACAAGTGGAGATCCAGTTTTGGCATCACCATTTGCCTAACATACTGTCTTTACTCCAGTTAATGTTCTTGGACCCTTTGTCAAATATCAGGTGCCTGAAATTGCATTTGTATGTATTTGGGGTTCAATTTTATTCCATTCATCTATGGGTCCTTTTTTGTGCCAGTACCATGTTGTTTTTATGACTATAGCTCTGTAATACAACTTGAAATCTGGTATAGTAATATCCCCAGCATTGCTCTTAGTTCTCAGGGTTGTTTTGGCTATCCAAGGTTTTTGTACTTCTATATGTATTTTAGGATTGTTTTTTCCAATTCTGTGAAAAATGTCATGGGTTTCTTGATTGGCATTGCATTGAATCTATATATGAATTTTGGTAGGATGGTCGTTTTCACAATATTAATTCTTCCAATCCATGAGCGTGGGAGGTCCTTCCATCTTCTGATGTCTTCCTTAATTTCTTTCTTTAAAGATTTAAAATTTTCATTGTAGAGCTCTTTAATGTCTTGGGCCAGGTTTACTCTGAGATATTTTTTTGCAGCTATTGTGAAGGGGAGGGTTTCCAGGTGCTCTTTCTCTGATTGCTTGTTATTGGTATATAGAAAGGCAACAGAATTTTGTAGGTTAATTTTGTAACCTGCCACTTTACTGAACATGGCTGCCATTTTACTGAACATGTTAATAATTTCTAGGAGTTTTTGGGTGGGATTTTTGGCATCCCTTAGGTATAATATCATATCTTCTGCAAATGGGATAATTTGGTCTCTTCTTTTCCCATTATTACTCCTTTAATTTCCTTCTCTTGTCTTATTGCTCTTGCAAGAGTTTCAAGTACTGTGTTAAAGAGAAGTGGGGATAGTGGACAGCCTTGTCTGGTTCCTGATTGCAATGGGAATGCTTCCAGTTTTTCTCCATTTAGAATGATGTTGGCTGTGGGTTTGTTGTATATGGCTTTAATTATGTTGAGGTATGCTTCCTCCAGTCCAAATCCCTCTAAGACTTTGAGCATAAATGCATGTTGAATTTTGTTAAAGGCTTTCTCTGCATCTATTGAGATGACCATATCGTTCTTGTCTTTGAGTCCATTTATATGATTTATGACTTTTATTGACTTACGTATATTGAACCATCCCTGCATATCTGGATTTAAGCCAACTTGATCATGGTGGATGATCTTTTTGATGTTTGTGTGTGTATGCAGTTTGCAAGTATCTTGTTGAGAATTTTTGCATCTATGTTCATCAAGGATATAGTTTTCTTTTTTAGTTGTGTCTTTTCCTGGCTTTGGTATTACAGTGATGCTGGCTTCCCTGAAGGAATTTGGAAGTTCTCCCTCCATTTCTATCTCTTTGAATAAATTAAGTAGTATTGGAAGCAAATCTTCTTTAAATGTCTGATAGAATTCTGGTGTAATTCCATCTGGTCCTAGGCTTTTTTTAGTCGGGAGGTTTTGTAATACTGTTTCAATTTCATTTTGTGTTATTGGTCTGTTTAAGCTGTTAATCCCTTCTTGGTTTAGTTTTGGTGGTTCCCATGCCTTTAGATATCTGTCCATTTATTTTAGGTTTGCAATTTAGAAGCATATAAGTTTTTAAAGTATTCCCTTATAATGTTCTGAATCTTTCTGGAGTCTGTTGTGATGTTTCCCCTTTCATCTCTGATTTTGTTTATTTGGAGGTGTTCTTTCTTTCTTTTGGTTACATGGGCTAGCATTCTGTCAATCTTGTTTATCTTTTCAAAGAACCATCTCTTGGAATTGTTGATTCATTGTATTTTTTCTTTGTTTCTATTTCTTTAATTTCCTTTCTGATTTTTGTTATTTCTTTTAGTCTTTTGGGTTTGGGTTTGTTTTGTTCTTGCCTTTCCAGATTCTTGAGTTGTACCATTAATAAGTGCTTTGTGTTGCAATATTAAGTCCTTTATTTGTGTTCTTTCCGATTTTTTGATGTAGGCACTTAAAAAATAAATCGGTTTATCTGGACCAACTGTGTGGCCTTCAACACACAAAAGGAAAGTATAACCAAAGATTAAAGGGGGCAATATAATTTCATAAGAGTATACATATATATAACTAAAAGTTACTCGACAAACAGCAAAGCCAGACAGGTCCTTCTGTGTTGTTGGCCAGGGTGGCCAAAGGGATTCCCAGATAGTAACCCAACATAGAACTGGGAAATTGAACAGCAGACCCCAATCGTATCCAAAGGAATATTAACAACTGATTACTGCTAGATGAGGAACTGCTGACCCTCCTAAAATAAAGACCTCTAGATAGGCTGACTAGATTCGCTAGAAGGATAGGTAGTGGGGAATGTCTGGGGTGCCAACAACACAGCAGACAGTAGCAGGGATATCAGAGTATAAGGGCTCTAGTGGGGGAAGGGAGGCTATGGGAGGGGTTACCTGGGAAGTGGGTGTATAAAAAAATTCTTCAAAGCATAAAAATTTGCTCCTTAATTATTAGTAGATGTGAAAAAAATTACCATTGAAATCTACCTGATGACTTCATATCCATGCTCAGATGTTAAGGAGCTCAGAAAGTAACTTACTATGACTAGGAACAATCAGATATATAGAGATTATATGCATCTTAGTGTCAGTTGTGTTAAAAATGCATTTTTCTGTATGAAACTGTGTATTTTAATAATGAAATGGAGATCTTTTTCAAAGTTTAAAACCTCATTTAATTTTATGTCTTATAGGGTTTATACAGAGTACGATATTGTATAACTGTATTAATTCAACTGTAAACCTAATAATTTACAGCCAGTTTTGAAAGAGAAGCATCTTAGCTCTGGAAATTGTTATTGAATATGTCATTGCTGTTGTAATGAAATGCCTCTTCTAATCATTTGGTTATGAAGTAAAAAATTTTTAAAAATTGAAGGAATTCTTGATACACATTGTACTATAGATGACCCTTAAGATAGTTCTCTTGAATGAGAAAAGAATAGATTCCTATTGTATGTTCTAATCTATATGACATATTAGAAAATGTTAACTCATCTATGGAGAAAGAAGGAAACAAAAAGTCATTGCTTGGTGATGGAAGGACAGAGTCAGATGAAGCAGGAAGAATGGATTCCCAAGAGGCATGAAAAAACTGGGAGAAGGCAGAGTTATGTCCAATATTTTGACTAAAATTATAATTCATGATTTTATGTGTGTTAGAATTTAACAAGATATTCATATTTTCCATGTATAGCTTTTGTGGTTAAAATTTATCTCAATAAAATTATTCAGACCACTACAAAAAAGCATCCACTACAATGTCAGAGCATCAGAATTTAAGGCATGGCTTTAGTCTTTTTGCCTGAACCCAGAAGTTCCTTCCATTATCTATGGACATACAGGCATAACCTTGACCACATACTTTAACATGGCCTGGCCTTAGTTTGAAAGAGATTTAATCCGACCTCCCATTATTTCCCTGGACTGCACATCCTCTAGTGTCCTGGTCCCAGCACCTTCCCTGGGTAAGCCCAGCGTGCCCACCGTGCCTTGACTTCCCCAGCCTTTTTCACCCTTCCAGCTCAACTGCAAGTCTCATCTCCTAGCCTGGGTACAGGCCCATTGTCTTGACATATCAGACACCAGGGCTAACCTCTTCACCTGGAGCCACCACTGCTTCCTGATCCTTTGCATCCAGACCAACCCAGTTCCTTCCTGTGGCACCCAGGAACCCTCTGGGCCTGGGTCTGCTCTCACCTCCCTTTACTTCCCTGGGTGGCACAGCTACCAGCTTCCTGAGACCAGCATCTATCCTGGGCCCTTCTCCCAGGCCAGCCTAACCCCCAAATTCCTGAGGGCAGCATCTTTCCTAGAGGGACCCAGACCTTAGGAGAAAGCCTGAGAGCTTCTGAGCCTCATCTCACTTGGGCTTCTGTGGGAACTCCTGAAGACAAAAGCAATTAGGCCACTCCAAAATAAAATCAAAAGAGAGAACCTGAATCCTAGACCAACCATCTTTTTGTGCCCCAAAAGTGAACTACAAAGGCACATACATGTAACAAGAAGAAGTAGCTATAAAATCAACAAGGGAAGGCTTGAGTCTCACATAAGAATCAGAAACTATGAAAGAAATTCACATGTCAAAGTCACAGAGAAAAAATAATAACATGAAAAACCAAATAATATATTCCCACCAAGTACCTATAGTCCTCTACAGGAGTATTATGAGTGTTGGGTCTTCGGGACCCTCATAATTATGACAAAACTTATGACGAGGCCTGTTGTAACTTCCTGAGCCTGACTAAAGTTTGGCGACCTGTCTCTGGCTGGTCACTTTCTCGCGGAGGTGACTCAGAAGGGCCCAACCTCTGACTGCCTCTCCCCAATCACAGCTGGCGTGGCCATTTCCCAGTGGCTCACAGCCATTGCCCCAGATGACATACACCTTTGCCCTTCCCTTTTCCACATCCCTTTTTCTTTAAACTATATAAGGTAATGCAAAGTGAGTTCCTGCCTCTACAAGACTCCCGATTCGGTGTGGTTTTTGAGTCGCTGACACTCACCATCCTGCTCAGCCCCTAAGAGAGGAACACAGGCTGATCCTGGCCTCTCTACCCGTGCTGTACCTGTCAGAGAGCAATCCGACACAATGAGGACTCCCTAGAGATAACACAGGATATAGAACTCAAAAGAACAATTATATACATGATAAAAGAATTCAGTGAATTTAAAGAACACACAAAGAAATGAAGGAACTGAAGGAAGACAGGGATAAACTTCTGAATGAATTCAGAAAAGAGTTAGAAATATTGAAAAATACTCAGGCTGAAATGAAGGAAGTGAAACACTCAGTAAGCCAATTAGAAATGACAGGAGAAAGCCTCACCAATAGGATGAATGAAATAAAAAACAGAATATCAAGACTGGAATATAAAGCAGACAAAGTAGACCACCGAAGCAAAGATTATGAAAAATTTAAAAAACAAAAGAATGGAATATGCAAGAATTGTGTGACACCATGAAAAGACCTAACTTATGAATAATAGACATACAGGAAGGAGAAGAATCTCAAGATAATAGTATGGAACAGATCTTCAAAAGGCTTGTAGAAGAAATTTCCCATGATTAAAAAAGAAATTCCCATACAAATACAAGAAGCATATAGAATACCAAATAGGCAGGACCCAAAAAGAAACTATCCATGGCACATCATTGTAAAAACACTAAACATTCAAACAAAGAGAAAATATTGAAAGCTGCAAAAGCAAAACAAGTCACATATAAAGGAAAACCCATCAGGATTACAGCTGACTTTTTCGATGCAAACTATGAAAGCCAGAAGAGCCTGGAGCAAAGTATTCCCATTCTAAATGACCACAGATGCCAACCCAGATTGCTTTACCCAGCCAAAATATCTATCATAGTTGAAGGGGGCAGAAAAATCTTCCATGACATTAATAGGCTGAAATAATTCATGTCCACAAAATCAGCCCTTCAGAGAGTTCTTGAAGCAATACAAACAGTAAAGAAAGGAAGAACTATACACAAGGGGTGATGGAAAGAAAGTCAATGAAGGTATAACTAGAAAAGTACAGCTATATCAAGAATGTGAGCAGAAACAAAAATGACAGGATTCCATACACATCTTTCATTAATAACTTTAAATATCAGTGGACTGAACTCCCCAATCAAAAGACACAGTCTAGTTGAATGGATTAAGAAATAAAACCCATCTTTGTTGTCTGCAAGAAAGTCATCTCACTTTCAAGGGGAGGTACTATCTTAAGGTGAAAGGATGGAAAAAATACAAAAAGCAAATGGTACTAAGAAAAAAGCAGGCATTGCAATTCTAATATCTGACAGATTATTCTTTAAACTAAAACTAATAAGAAGAGATAAAGAAGGTCATTTCATTTTGATCAAAGAAACAATAAACCAAGAAGATATTACAATCATGAACATATATTCACCAAACTCTGGTGCAATCAATTACAAAAAAAAAAAACAGTACTACAGGACTTTAAGACCCTGATTAATCCCAAATCATTAATAGTAGGAGACTTCAATGCCCAATTGTCACCATTAGATAGTTCAACAGGACAGAGAATTAAAAGAAAAACAGCTGAATTAAACAATACCGTACATCAAATGGACCTAACAGACATCTACTGAATATTCCACCCAAGCACCAAAGAGTATACATTCTATTCAGTGCCCCAGGGAACCTACTCCAAAATCAACCATATACTGGGGCACAAAACAAACCTTAACACATGCAAAAAGACTGAATTAATTATTTGCATTCTATCAGACCACAATGCAACAAAGCTTAAAATCAACACTGGAAGAAAACCCAGTAACCACATGAACACATGGAGATTAAACAACACACACCTTAGAGGGAAGTTTATAGCTCTAAGTGCCCACATTAAAAAACTGGAAAGAACATAAATGTTAACATTGCAACTCAAGACACTTGAAAAGCAACAACAAATGAAATCCAAACCCTGAAGACAAGAAGAAATAGCAAACATCAGAGCAGATATTAAGGAAATAGAAACAAACAAAGTGATGGTTCTTTGAGAAGATAAACAAGATTCATAGTCCGCTAACCCAGTTAACCAAAAGAAAGAAAGAGCACCTCCAAATCAACAAAACCAGAGATGAAAGAGGAAACCTCAACAGACACCAAAGAGATCCGGAACAGTATGAGGGAATGTTATAAAAACCTATATGCTACTAAATTTGAAACCTAAAAGAAATGGACACGTACCTAAAAGTATGAGAACCACCCAAACTAAATCAAGAAGAGATTAACAGCTTAAACAGACCCATACACATAAGGAAATTGAAATCGTAATACAAAACCTCTGGACTAACAAAAGCTCAGGACCAGATGGATTTACAGCAGAATTCTCAAACGCATTCAAAGAGGATCTACATCCAAAGTAAAAAGATAGAAATGGAGGGAGAACTTCCAAATCCCTTCTATGAAGATAGTATCACTCTAATACCAAAGCCAGGTAACAATACAACCAAAAAAGAAAACTATGGACCCATATCCTTAATGAGCATAGATGCAAAAATTCTCAACAACATACTTGCAAACTGCATACAGACACACATCAAAAATATCATCCACCATGGTCAAGTCGGTTTTATCCCAGAGATGCAGTGCAGGGATGATACGTAAGTCAATAAACATCATACATCATATAAATGGGCTCAAAGACAAGAACCACATGGCCATTTCAATAGATGCAGATAAGGCCTTTGACAAAATTCGACATGCATTTATGTTCAAAGTCCTAGAGGGAATTGGACTGGAGGGACCATGCCTCAACATAATTAATGCCATATATAATAAACCCACAGCCAGCAACATTCTACATGGAGGAAAAACTGGAAGCGTTCCCATTAAAATAAGAAAAGAAAAAGAAATTAAAGGAGAAATAATTGGAAAAGAAGATATCAAATTATCCCTTTTTGCAAAGGATATGATATTATAAGCGGAGATTCCAAAAATTCCACCAGAAAACTCCTAAAAATTATTAACACGCTCAGTAAATTGGCAGGTTCCAAATTTATTCTACAAAATTATGTTACCTTTCTAGATACGAATAATAAGCAATCAGAGAAAGAGCACATGGAAACACTCCCCTCACAATAGTGGCAAAAAAAAAAAAAATCTCAGAATAAACCTGACCAAAGAAATATTAAATCCTTAAAGAAAGAGATTTATGAAGATATCAGAAGATGGAAGGACCTCCTGTGATCATAGATTGGAAGAATTAATATTGTGAAAATGATCATTCTACCAAAAGCCATTTATAGTTCAATTCAATGCCAATCAAAATCTCCATGACATTTTTCACAGACTTGGAAAAAAACCATCCTAAGATTCATACGGAAGTACAAAAAACCTCAGCTAGCCAAAGCAACCCTGAGCACTAAGAGCAATGCTGAGGGGATTACTATACCAGATATTAAAATGTATTATAGAGATATAGTCATAAAAACAACATGGCACTGGAAAAAAAATAGACCCATAGATCAAGGGAACAAAATTGCACTCCCCAATATGAGTGCATTCAATTTCAGCCACTTGATATTTAACAAAATGGCCAAGAACATTCACTGGAGGAAAGACAGCATGTTCAGAAAATGGTGCTGACAAAACTAGATCTTCACCTGTAGAAGAATGAAATTAAACCCCTATCTTTCACCTTGCACAAAAGTCAATTCCAAATGGATCAAAGACCTCAGTGTGAAGCCTGAAACTCTGAAACTGTTAGAAGTAAACATTGGTAATAACCACAAGATATCTACAAGATATAGGTGTAGGAAAGGATTTTCTAAACCGGACATCAACTGCCCAGGAAAGAAGGTCAAGAATCAACAGATGGGACCTCGTTAAACTAAAAAGTTTCTGTACATCAAAAGAAGTAACCAAGGAAATGAAGAAAAAACCCACAGAATGGGAGAAAATCTTCACCTGCAACACATCTGACAGAAGTTTAACATCCAGAATATGTAACAAACTCAAAAAAAAGAGAACTGAACAGAGACTTCCCAAAAGAAGAAATAAAGATGGCTAAGAAGCATGTTAAAAGGTTTTTAATATTTTAACATCACTAGTAATTAGTGAAATGCAAATTCAAACCACTTCAATTTCATCTTACCTCAGTCAGACTGCCAAAGATCAAGAGAAGAAATGATACCAAATGTTGGAGAGGATGTGGAGAAATGAGAATTCTCATCCACTGCTGGTGGGGCTTCAATCTGGTTCAATCCCTATGGAAAGCAGTGTGGAGAACTCTAAAAAACTACAAATGAACCTACCATTTGACCCAGTTATACCACTCCTTGGCATATACCCAAAGAACCCATTCTATTGCAGAGACACTTGTACATCCATGACTGTTGCTGCTCTTTTCACAATAGCTATGAGATGGAAGCAACCTATGTGTCCATAAATTGACGAGTAGATAATGAAGATGTGGTTCATTACATGATGGAGTTTTACTCAGTAGTAAAGAAAGATGAAATCATGAAATTTTCAGGTAAATGCATGGAACTAGAAACAGTTATAATAAGTGAAGTAACACATACTCAGAAAAAGCAAACACATGTTCTCCCTCATATGTGGATCCTAGCACCAAATTTATAAGTGAGTATGTATCTAGACATAACTACAGGAACCAGGATAATGAAGAGGAACCAGGAAGGTAAAGGAAAAGGAAGAATCTGAAAGAGAAGAACAGTGGAAAACAGGTGTTAACAAGGGAGACATGGATAAATATGGGGTTATTTTAAGGGGATGGGGAGGGAAGGTTATACAAGGAACCTAGGGGATAAAGGGAAAGAAGGAGCTCAAAAGAGGTAGGACCATATGAAAAAGTCATTATTAAGGGAGAAATGGGAAAAAATGGTGGCACCTCAAATGGGGAAACCATGGTGGAAGAGTTAGACAAATAAAAATTTGTGAGAGATAAATAATGCCTAACCAGTTCTGGAAAAACAGAGGGAACCATATTAGGCCAACAACCTACTGACAAATTATACATATGACCAGATCAAAGAATGTAATACAGGTGTAGCAAGGTTTATCAGAGAGCATTTGGTCTTTGCTCAAATTCTGTCTCCATGGCACATGGTAATTAAAAGTAGCAGACTGGTAGAACCAACATTCTTGGATGTTTAACAGTCATACATTGAGGCCTATACTAATTTTTTCAGAGGGACATAAAGGACAGTTCTTGCTCCTTGCCCTCCTAGGTTGACTAAGTTCCAGGAGCCTATGAGTATCTCTCAAAATGTCCTGTAACTGTGGGGAGACACCTGTCCTCCTGATCAAGGAGGCTGTGGAGATCCCACGAGATGGACCTGAACCCATGTCCAGTCTACAAAGTGGAGGGTCATCACAGAGGAAACATTTCCTCTGTGCTTCTAAGTGAAGCCAGCCATGGTTAAGTAGGACCTTTGACTTATCTTCAAGTAGACAGACCTGGTAAAAGAAAGGGGCCAGGGGCTCCTCCCAAACCCATGTGACCCCTGAGGAACAGATCCTCTAACGACCTTAAGAGTAAAAATAAATTGGTTTATCTGGGCCAATTGGAGGGTCTTAAACATCCAAAAGAAAGTACAACCAAAGATTAATGGGGTCAATATAAGTTTTTTAAGAGTCAATGTGTATAGGTAAAGGCTACATAACAAGAAACAGTGTCAGAGAGGAGATACCTTCCTTTGAGTTGTTGGCCAGGGTAGCCCAAAAGTCTCCCAGTCAGTAACCCAGCATAAAACTGGGAAAATGAACAGCAGACCCCAACCTTATCTAAAGGAATATTGATAACTGATTGCTGCTAGATGAGGAACAGCTGATCTTCCTAAAACAAGGATCTCTAGATAGGCTGACTAGATTCAACAGATGGAAAAGCACTGGGGAATGGTTAAGGGTGTCGACAACACAGTGGATAGTAATAGGGATGACAGAGTATATGGACTCCAGTGTGTGGGAGGGGGGAGGCTATGGGAGAGTGCCATTTGTTAAGTGGGTATATAGATGAATAAGACTGTGTGGGATTTTCTGAATGATATACAGAAAAAAATCAACAAATTAAAAAATATATATATATATTTGACGAACCATAAAAGTTTACATCATGTTAATTAGTAGAGGTGATGAACATTACCATTGAAATTTACCCAATGACTGTGACTGATAATAATCAGATACATAGAGATTAAAGACACATGTGCAAACATCTAAGTGTTAGTAGCATTAAAAATGTAGGAAACAGCATATTTAAAATGAAATGGAGATTTTCTTTAAAGGGTAA
Source organism: Nannospalax galili (assembly GCF_000622305.1). Classification (NCBI taxonomy): domain Eukaryota; kingdom Metazoa; phylum Chordata; class Mammalia; order Rodentia; family Spalacidae; genus Nannospalax; species Nannospalax galili. The sequence continues at coordinate 55,128 of NW_008343971.1, forward strand.
AAACTCAATTTTATGTCTTACAGGGTTTATACTGAGTTCAATATTGTATAACTATATTAATTAAACTGTGAACCTCAAAATTTACAGACATTTTTGAAAGAGATGTATCCTTGCTCTGGAATGTGTTAATGAATACGTTAAAGGTGTAATGAAATGCTTCTTCTAATCATGTGGTTATTAAATTAAAAAAATTTTAAATGATAATTCTTCAAAGCATAAATTTTGCTCCTTACTAATTAGTAGATGTGAAAAACATTACATTAAAAATGAAATTTCTGTATGAAACTGTGAATTTTAATAACGAAATGGAGTTCTTTTTTAAAGGTTAAGACCTCATTCAATTTTATGTCTTATAGGGTTTATGTCGAGTACAATATTGTATAACTTTATTAATTCAACTGTAAAGCCAAAAATTTACAGCCAACTTTGAAAGAGATGCATCTTAGCTCTGGAAATTTTTATTGAACATGTCAATGCTGTTGTAATGAAATGCTTCTAATTATGCTATTCTGAAAAAAATAATTAAAAAAAAAGAAAGAGATTTGATCCTGTCACTAAATATGTTGTAATTTGAGAGTGACTTTAGTCTAATATTGTTGGACCATAGAGCACCCCTGTTCATCCAAAATTTCAAAATTAATGGCATAAAGAGTAGCCAATTCCTCTTTAGGGGTTGCACAAGTCCCCCTCCCCCTTTTTTTTTATTACATAGATACAATTCGAGAGTGTGATTTTTGTGTTTTATAATAGTTTGGCCTTGAGGATTATATGGGATCCTGTTGCAGAGCTCCAATATTCTCCAGCATTTTTCAGTAGATTCCCTATGCTTCTGTTGGATCCCTGTCAGGTTCATGTTTGGGTGCCACATGTAGCCCCCTGCTTGCCAAAAAACTGAGATTAGAACAGAAGTTCCCTGACTATACTGCTCAAGGAAAATTTCACTGCCCTTCTGAGAGGCTTTATTGAAGGCTCAGCATTTGAAGTGCAGACTGAAGTTACATGTGATAATTGCTGACACATATTACACAGTAGTTTTCCTATCATATTGGTGTGATAAAACATCACAGTTCACCCAAGGTCCAGTTACAGACTTCCTTTGGTGTATGCAGAAACATAAAGGGGTGGGGGGGCAACCTACCTGCCTTGGAATTCCAGGAACAGCTGTCAAATCAGCTTGTTCCCAGCAGCCTGGAAGTAGAGTTCTCCATCCTTAAGCCTCCACATCAAGAAAGTCTGAAGGAGTTTGCTAACTCTTAGTGAGCCAAGTGCCAGGATTCTGTTTAAATTTTAACTATTAGTGAGCAGAGCACTATTGTCCTTAAGGGGTAAGAGAGATCACTATAAACATTTACTTCTGTGAGGTGCTCAGCCTTAAGTGACTCATCTACAATGCAACTTCAACACCTAAGGCTCAGTGAACATGGTGGAACAAGAGTTGGAGAGAATATTAATGCATCCCTCAACTCTCACCAATGAAGTTTCCTTATCCAACAGATGGTGATTAATCCAGAAAGTCACAACTGGTCAAAGTGCAGAGACTAATAAACTGCAGAGCATTTATTCTCTGAATAGAACACCTCTATAAAATTTCTGCCACTCAAGACTCTGGGAACATTGCAGATGAGAGGGCAGAAGGATTGTAAGAGCCAGAGATGGTTGATGACCACAAGGAAACAGTTTTCCAGGTAGCTGGGAAGTTACTCATATAAACTTACAGCAATGATGACTCCATGCACAAGATCCATGTAAGCTCAAACCATAGAGGGCATATAAATGGGGAAAAAGGTAAGAAGTTCCAATTTGCTGAGGAACTATTGGCAGTGGATAACTACTGAGAAAGGGAGAGTCCATTTTCTTTAAGGTTGTGATGCTAGATAAGTTAACCAGGCTACAGTGGATTGACACACACTAAAAGACATTTGGGGACACAAACTTGACTTACTATGCATTAATATATATATCAGACTACATGAAATTCAAAGAGGGGCTCTGAGAGGGGTGCAGATAGGGGAGGGGACCTAAATATGATAAAAAATATATTGTATAGCATTCTCAAAACTTAAAAAACATTATGATCATAAATTCTTTCTCTGCTTTGTAGAAATATATGGCATCTTGTAGGGATACAGACTCTTGTGATCTTTCAATCTTGCAATGGTTTTCTTAAAGACCCTTTTTGAAATCAAGCAAAACAACCCATAAATTCCCCCAGAAGTATAGGTGCTAGACCAGTATAGGCCTAACTGCAAATAGAGATGGCCAAGCCACATGGTCTAATCTACCTCTTAATTTTTCTACTTTTAAAAAACTAAATCAACCCAATGTTTAAAGACATTTTAACTGAAAACATTATTCATCGTTCTCCCAGAAATGACCCCAGAGATGAAGTCAATCTCTCTTTGGCACCGTTCTTAATCATGAATTGAATAGTCTGGAGTAAAGTCTTTTTATCAGCTTAACCCATGTATGATGTCTTTGACACCTTTATTACTTTTTACTTATGAAAATCTGTTATCAAAGTTTCATGTTCATTGTGTGATTTTTTTCATGAAAGTTCTTAGGAACTTTAAGATATTGCTTAATAATATATACAAAAGTCAGGTGAGAAAGCTAAGCAGATGAAGTTATTTGCTGTCAATTCTAATAATCTGAGTTCAAGCCCTAGAATCCAGATGGAGGAAAGAGAGAACCAATGACCCCATGTTGACCACTGACATCCATAAGTATGCATGTCATGGTGCAGTAACACAGACTAAATAAATAAATAAATAAATAAATCATGTATGAAAATAGAAGCAAGTCATAGTTATTTTAATTAATTTCTTAAGAACAGATATGTGAACTGAATGCAACCTCTTCATGTGTTCATGAATCAAGTGCATGAAATGAATATTGTGTATTTTTCTCTACTATTACATTCTTAGACTAAAGAGGTGAGATTATTTTCATAATAAATTATTAGTTGCTAAGGACATCAAATGTTGAAATAGTTGCTATGTGAATCATGCATCCGATGCTACAGTTTTCAGATTTGTTGTCATAAGAGTTTGAGAAAACTAAAAAGGAGATTATCATTTAGGGTTATTTAGGGAAGATAATTTATATGTAAACTATTTTAATCTCATCATGTTACAGTAAGAGAAATAGATGATTCATCATAATTCTTCCTTTTTACCATGCACATAAAAGACAGTGAATATCTATTGAATAACAAGTCCATAGAAGTAATGCTACGAACCTGCTCAGTCCCATAAAGTCCACTTGCCAGCTTCTTGATTTGATTTCATCAATTATGACTATTATAAAATTTACATCAAATGATATTAATTTATGCATTCAGTTATTCAATAAATACATATCAAGTAACTGGTTTCTACCAGAGTAGTCTTAATCCTAGATATAGTGATAAGCAAAATTAAATAGGCTGACAAAAGTTTTCATGAGCTTTTCTTTTTCCATTAGCAGTAGATAGTTAACAAAGTAGCAAAATATGTTACATATGACTATGTGAATAAACAAAAAAAGAAGATATTTTAAGTACTCATTTGTAAAGAAAATGACTTCACCCTACTGACTATGTGTAACTGAGGAATGTTTCTTTCTCCCACAAGGTAGTACTGTTCCACTCAGAATTTCTTCTTAAGGGAAGTGCAGGGTCAGAGACAGTGGATTTCATGGAAGATTTTTTTTTTCCCTCTGTATTTTATGTTACGTATTGAAACTCCCTGGCTCTAGCACATTTATGAGCATTTATTGATCCTATGAGAATCAATAAATTATTGTATCCTTTTTGGTATCTATTAAAAGCTTTTTGGAGTTTTGAGGTAAAGGGGAAAAACTATAAATATTACTATCAGATGATAGGAATGCCTATATTTCTTAGTAATTAAGTAGCTTTGTAATTAATATACATGTCATAACTTTATATAGAGATAGGTTCTTAAAGTAGTTAAGCCTAAAAAACATTTCAAATATAGAAACCAACCTAATTATCATGGGCTGAATTGACTTCTGTGCTAGTTTATTCATGATAATAACTGTGTACAATGAGTCTTGTGAAATATTTTTCATCATTGTTTTGTAAATAATACTTTAGGATTTCAAAGATTAAATTAGTTTTCTTTTGTAGATGTAAAGTTAAGTGCGATACAGGCATATTTGTCTCTGAATTTTTGTGTGGAAGATATTTCAAAGATTATTTAGCAGAACCTCTTTATTTATAGAGACCAAATGTTACATTACTTTTTGAAATAGAACTGTTAGGGTTTGAAACTATAAGATCTCCCACAGAGAATCATGTGTTTGACCCTTATTCCCAAGTGATAGGTAAAAAGTAGTTGTATGATTGTTAGGGAAAGAGGAATTTACTGCTTGTTTGAATATACTGCTTGTCTGAATTTACTGCTTGAATTTACTTGTTTGAATTTATTGCTTGTAACCAATTATCTCAACTAGAGACACAGGCATCTGGAGATAGAGGCAAGTGCTACAGCCCCCCTGGAGCCTGACCTGTTCTGTGTCATGTCATGTAGACATGTCTGCTTACACAAGATAACAGGAAAGAGTCGTGCCAGGCACATACCAACGATCTGTCCCCAATTGAGACACCTGAAGGGAGTTGTAACATTTTTCTTGTTATTGGTTTGTGAAATGCTTGCTTTAAAACTATTGGCTGTATAAACGCGGGCTTTTTTGTAATGATTGTGGGAGCCTATATAATCTTTACCTAAAATTGCCTCAGGGTCGATCGCTCTAACCAGACCTGCGTGTTTTGGAAAGGACGGTTGGCCCCAGCTAGCTGGTTTAATAAAACTCTGCTTGATTCTTGCATCTCCATACTCGTGCATTTGTTCTCCAGAAGAGACCCACTGAGTCACGGACCCTAACAATGATGAATAGGGTTGATCAGGAGAAAGCAGTGTTTCTTAGCAAAGGAACACATGGGACAGATTCCCTTCCCGGCAGGGAAAATGTCTGTCCCGGGTCCTGAGCTGGGGTCTTTTTTAGGGGGAGTCTTCTGCTTCCTGCAAAAGGCAGGAAGATGTATTTTTTTAAAGCTGGGTGGGGGAAAGTGGGAGAGCAGAGCTGTTAAAATCTGTTCTCTTTAGAGATCAAAAGGGAAGCCTACTGTGTTGGCCAAACAGTGGAGAAAGGTCTGCTTCTCTTGACTTCAAAGACCAAGGTGCTTATCAACTCAATTCCCTTTTCTCAGGAGCTTGAGAAGTCCCTGAGACCCTGTTGGGGAGGGGGTGGGGCTATCAGAACCTTAACACCAAGCTGATGGCACTGGTTGTAGTACCTTTGGGCTAGCAGGTGACTCCATCTTAACCCTGGCCTCCATTTCGTATCAGGCAATTCAGACCTAAGGTTGAACGTAGTTCCAAAAACCTGGTCCCTTCCCCTCAGAGTCCTGACGGGGTAATGGCTAACCACAGATAGCAGTGTTGCCACCCAGACACTGTTATCTGTTTACTTAGAAGGGGCTGAGTTTTTTTTTTTTTTTTCTGACTCTGTAGCATTGAAATGTGACCCTGACCCCCTGAAACACCCAGTCTTGTGACTGTCCTGGGGTAATTAGCTATTGCTTGTTTGGCTTATGTATACACTCTTATCTCTAGGCCCTGAGGGAAGTGCAATCTCTCCCCTTGCAGCTTCACATTCCACAGAATGAGTGGTTTTTACCTTTAAAGACTTCCTCCCCTTCTTAGAAAGCCACCATAGGTTCAGTACCTGCCCTTGGACACTGTGGTCAACTATTTAGTTCGAATACAATTTGGCTAATTCCAATTCTCTTGAGTCTGGTGGGCTTTCCTGTTGGTCTTTCCTGGTGGTCCCAAACTCTGCCTGAAGGTCCCAAACCTTCAATGAGTGGGGTATTTTAGGAGTAGGCATGTCACTGGGTTGGGGTTTGAATTTTATAGTCCAGCTCACTTCCTGTTCTTTCTCTATGAATGTAATGTGACTGAATGTCTCTGAAGCCATTATAGATTATATTCCCTTGGAACTGGAATTCATTTCTCCTTTAAATTGTTGGTCAGATATTTTGTCATAGAGACGTGTAAGGTAACTAAGACAAGGACAAAATCCTTCTCTTCCAACAAGCATTTTAATATTCTATGTTATATTACAGTACTAGCTTTTTTCTTTGGAATTCAATCCAGTTTAGGAGTTACAGTGACCACAGCAAAAGATAGCATGCAAAATACACCAAGAATCTATCCATTGGGCCCACCAAGCATTCTAACTCTGTAAGACATTGTCTTTTCCCTTGCCCCACAGTCATCAGTTGCCAAGAGTTACTTAGGTTGTACTGGGATTTCTTACCTACTTCCTCATGTCTATGCTGGGATTTTGTCTGATTTGAACTCACTTAGGCCTCAAAATGTGCTAAATTAAGTAATCCATATTTTAAAATATATACTAAGATTCAAAATATAAGTAGAGCAAGCGTGATTGGCAGCACAGAACATTTCTAGGGCAATAAAATAAGGTTAATTCTTCTAACCAGGACATTTTGTGTTAACCTTCAAGAGACATCTTGGGAGTTGGCTAGTATCTGCCTTTCTAGGTCATCTTTCATGTCAGGGCATGCCCTTGTATGCTAATATTGTTGCTAATTTTAGTCATATCAGCCAGGATTTTTTTTCTATTGGAATATTTTGAACTTCAAAGAGACTGATTTATTCCAATTAACTAATAACATATAGCCAGAATCAGTTGCTCTTCACTAAAAAGTCTGAAAGCTGAGTTATTACCTCTTTGTTAAAATTTCTTGGTATGCTTTTGAAGTCATGGATATTTGACATGGAGATATCTACAGAGAGATATAGAAGACAGGCACTGTTCTACCTGATACTATCCTAAAATTTACCATTGTCTACCCCCATTTTCCAAACTTTAAGGAAGAAGGGATGTCCCAGTGCATCAAATCTATGACTTTTTTGCATTTTTTGGGGGGGTCTTTTTGAAACAGGGTCTCCCTATAGGCCCAGCTGCCCTGGAACTCACTATGTAGACCAAGCTGGACTTGAACCCACAGAGATCTGCCTGCCTCTGCCTCTGAAGTTCCGGGATTAAAGGTGTGCAGCACCACCCCCAGTCAAATCTATGATTTGTAATGTTTTTACACCTAAGTCCTAATTTTCACTCTTATATTATCTTTTAGTTGTATTGTTTGCTCTCTCTTTGTTAGAACAAGAGTTCTTCTAGGGCAAGAATGTTGGCCAGTGTTATGAACTGACATATGAGAAACATCACAAAGAGGATTCAGGATAAGACCTCAAAAATCATGTACTGAGGGAAAGAAACACAGCTGATCTTTGAGGTTCAGAGCAATGCAATTCTTAAAATTATGTTGAAAGAAATAATAGGATTGTTTGTACATTGCTCTCTGTTTTCTCCTGTTGAGTTGTTTATGTTTCTTAAAACCATTAAATATGCATATTAGGTAGCTAGCTGTAACAAAAATATGGATAAAAAATTGGCCAAAGTGAATGTTGGAAGCAAGATAAGGTCAAAAATATTCTCAGTAATTCATAGAAGTCCAATATAATTACCAAGTATAATGGAATGATTGCTGTTCCTGCAGCTGAAATGAAATGCTCTAATCCAATGACATACTGGACAGCTGAGGTTCTCATATACCCAGAAAGCTATGTTGCAGATTTTATCAGATCACCAACCTCATGAATCTCAGTTCCGGCTAATTAACAAGTGCTTGGATTTTTCAGTTAATTCAGCACATAGCATCTCACCTTTGCCATTTAAATACCTATTTACCATTTCCATGGGTCTTCAAGTCTTTGATATAAATATTCTGAAACAATACAAATTCAACATGTTGGCCATGTAGATGAAAATAAAGATATTATAGAATAGAAAACACATTTCTCAAAACTCTTAAGTTAAGGAAATAAATTTTAAAAAATTGTCCTCTCAGCATTATTGTCTGCCATGTCCAAGCATTTAACTTTTCTTTCTACCAGAGATATTCTGCAACCAAGGATAAACTATCAAAAAGGTTGATCCTCTTTTCCTGGGCTTTTTTTTTATTATCTTCTTTCCTTAATTCTTTAAAATCTACATATATGTTTCATGAATAATCATAACAATTAATATTATAAATTTATCAGGTAATATTGATGCCTCTATCATTAGAAATCATGCATTTGTTCTGTTTAATGACTGAAAAGATAAATATAGAATTATTCTGAGATCACACACACACACTGGCAAGAGGGAGAGAGAGAGAGACGTTTTATCATATGAACCTATAACTTCAATTCATTTTAATTTTAATCTGAAAATATTTTTCTGAATGACAGTATTAGACACCATAGCAATTCTTGAGCATGTTTTTATATTTTTATTAGGCACATTCATTTCTTTATTTCAAAGTTGAATGATGCATATGTTTTATTTCAGAACTAAAATGAAACATGTTAGTGATGTAAAGAGCAACTAGCTGCATTTTTCTGTAATTATTCAAGTTTCAGCGTTTTCAAATGTAGGTATCTTACTTAGATTTCTCAAATGAAAACTAATTCAGTAAAAGATTAATAAAGTTCATAACTTCTGACTTAGACAAATTTAAGGTGTACTGTATCAAAAATAGATTTAATTCATTTTAGGATAGTAACACTGGCTTAAAAGGGATTGAAGAGTCATATTTAAAATGAATGAAGAGAGACTGCTTAAATGAGATTAATAACTTATATACAGTATTGAATACTATACACTGAAGCTTTCAGGATTATATTTTCTTTAAGACAGAATAATGTGCATCAATTCTAGACAAAGGTCATTTCTATGAGAATCATATATATATATATATATATATACACATATATATATATATATAATTTCTATTTGTGTGTATTTTATAAAAGTTGATATACACATACAGAATATCCTAACCCATAGTCAATAGCAAATTAAACAAAGTACAAATCCATAGATAATCCATTAATCCTTAAGAAAACCTTCTAGACATGCCCAGTATGTTACCAGAAGAATATACAGTAGCATCTTCATCTCACAAATAATATTGTTCAGGAGTAGAATAGAAATATTTTCTACTTACTCTTAGATCAACATGAGTTACCCAGTATTCTACTCTATTTCATATGTTCTTCTTGCTCTTTTGAAGCTTATTCACATGGGTCTTCAACCATGCCTTTTGTTATTCATCACCCTGCTGCACAGGCACCTCACACAGGAGGCTATGGCATGTAACTCAGAATCTCCACCTCACTCCAGCCCCATCTATGAGCCTTGAATGTCTGAATTGCACTTGCTTGACATTCAACTCTCTTAGGTGCATATGCTAGAGGTCTTGAATATGATCCTCCCTTTCCTTAAAATCTCAGTTACACATTCTCTATCATTAACTAGAGTTTTAACTTCTGAACTGGAACTTCCAAGTTGACAAAAAGTAATGTCTATTTCTACTTGGCTTGCAAATGTACTCTCACTAAGCTCGTCATTGACATGCATGAGGGTGTCAATTAATTTGTTTTACCATTTGTGGATTTTGCACCATTGTTTGTGTTTAGAATTATGTAGTGGAAATCATCTTCTAAAATAATAAATAAGCCATCACCTCTACATGGTCAAGAAATACTATAAACCCTGTAAAACACAGACATCTATTATTTCCACTTATTTTCTATATAGCCTGTGCTACTTTTCTGGCCACAACAGTAATAGGGCAGGTACAAATATAAACTCACAGCAGCTGTGACAGTACGCACAAGACTTGCACAAGCTCAAAATCCCTGCATGGAAGGCTGGTGTGGGCATGATGTCCCACCTCTACCTGAGGAGCTCTTGGCAATTGAGAACTGTTGGGAAGGGAAAGTTAGTTTTCCTTTTCTTCCTCTTTTTTAAAATTATTTATTTAATAACCATATGATTAGAAGAAGCATTTCATTACAACAGCATTGACATATTCAATAACACTTTCCAGAGCAAAGATGCATCTCTTTCAAAATTGGCTGAAAATTTTTAGGTTCACAGTTGAATTAATACAATCATACAATATTACATTCAGTATAAACCCTAAAAGACATAAAATTGAATGAAGTTTTAACCCTTAAAAAAGATCTCCATTTCATTTTAAAATATACTGTTTCATATGGAAAAACTCATTTTCAATGCAACTAACACAGATGTTTGCAAATGTATCTCTAATCTCTATATATCTGATTATTACTAGTCCCAGCTGGTAACTTCCTGAGATCCTTGGCACCTGAGCATGGATATAAAGTCATCAAGTAGATTTCAATGGTATTGTTTTTCACCTCTACTAATTAACATGAAGCAATTTTTTATGCTTCTTCCTCAAATATAACTTTTTTTTAATTTGATTTTTTGTGTGTTTATGTCATACAGAACATCCCAAGCAATTGTATTCATCTATATACCTACATCCCAAATGGCACCCCCCGACCCCCCACTGGAGCCCGTACACTCTGTCATCCCTGTTACTGTGCACTGTGTTGTCGGTGCCCCCAGCCATTCCCCAGTGCCTGTTTGTCCTCTGAGTCTAGTCAGTCTATCTAGAATTCCTTGTTTTAGGAAGATTAGCTCTTCTTCACCTAGCAGCAATCAGTTGCCAATATTCCCTTAAATAAGATTGTGGTCTGTTGTTCATTTTCCCAGTTCTATGCTGGGTTACTGTCTGAGAGTCTTTAAGAGTGGATTTGTTGAGCACATATTAGTGGATGGCCATGCACCCGCCAGCATATGGGCAGCATAAATTGGACTCAATGAATGGATACGTTAGGGGGATGTGGACACAGGAGGAGTTGTGCTGGTGAATATAATCAAAATATATTGTATGAAATTCTCAAAGAAGTAATTAAAAACATTAAAAATCACATATTTACACAGATTGGTGCTACTATATGTTATATTTGGAGCATAAAAAGAAACATAAAATCCCACTAATGTTTTAATCAATTGATTTCATCTTCTATACAAATTACCATAAATAATAATGTGTTACAAGGAAAAATAAAAGCCATAAGAGAAAATGTCTCACAACTTCTTACCAAAGCAGAAATATACACCCATCTTCACAGTGTCAATCTTTTCTTTCATTCCCAGAGATCATTATGGAAGTGATACATGCCCTGGTATTTAAGTCCATACCTCAATCAATCCTATATTCTAATGGCATCTGAAATTGACGCTGTGAGTTTTAGTCTTCAACAATTTTTTAATCAATTAAAAATAATTCATATTTCTTTTACCACCTACTAACTACTTCTGGTAGCTGGGCCAAGCTCATGTTTAATATTCTGTTGTCGTAGTCTTTATTTTCTTTTTCTTTATCATCTTGTTCCCATCTGCTCCTGTGACTGAATGCTCATTGCCCTCATTGTTATAATAGAGCTGGGAAGTTAAAAAGCATAAATAATTATCATATACATATTTGAGAATCTGTGAGCATACTTAATAGGAGAAACATGAAGGAAGAGTTTACATGGGTCCCGCTAAGCTTAACAGCCAGACATTTTATCTGGGAGAACTGAACAGGCAAAAATAGAGAAGGTAAACTGAAATGGAGTTTATGGGTCACTTTTATGCACATTGCATTGCCTTCCATGTCTATCTACCAACAGAGTATTAAGCCCTATATAAGGAATGTTTATTCTATACAAGGAAAAGTCTCCACTAGTAGAGAATGCCCATTATTTTAGAAGATAAACATTTCTACTAGGGTCTAACAGTTCTCACAGAAAGCAGTATTGCTATCTTCATTCAAAGTGTACTGTATACATAGAGCAAACCTATCCAAATGATGACATCTAGCCACTTAAATGACAAGAAGTCAATTCCCTGTAGTTCTGAGCTTAGACCTCCTGTTCTTGCCTTTGAGGCTGCCATGCCATGCTACTCACAGGTATCTCTTGCCTTCAGGCAGAATGTGAGTCATAATTTGTGGGACTAGCTTTTCTGAGGATGTCTGCTGATACAAATATGAACATGCTTTTTCTTTTGAAAACAAACAAGGGGGAATTGTGAGAATGCCTTTTACCTAACTTTGAAACCAAAAAGTTAACCTATGTTTTGATATCATTTAAGGCTATTTCAGCTTGTTTATAATATAAATAAGTTTACTAGGCCATGGACTCCTCTTGTAACCTAAACTTATAACTTCAATCACACATAACCTTTCCTTTTCCATGACCCAGAAAACTGTGGGTATGTATGTACATATATCTTGTGAATAGCAAGGGCTGAAAGCATTGAATATTTGTTGAAAGTAATGTATTATTCCATCGAGGTTGCAAACAACAGGTGAGATTAAATTGAAAACATCTGTCTGTGATTGTATGTCCTGCTCTATATCAGTAGTGGGCAGAAAGGAACATAATCATCTGATAAAACAAGTTCCTTGCTGCCAATGTGATGCTGGATGGCTGATTTCAATAAAGAGAAAGCAAGACCTTTGTTTTGGAGCACAGTTCTGGGAGAAATCTGAAGAAATGAGTTTTCAGGAGAGGCCAGGGTTCATTCTTGGTTGTTTATCATTGCTATTACACAAATATTCAAGTCATCAGGAATTCATTAACAATCATCAATTATGCTGCCACAAATGAGTCTCAGCTCTTGTCTTTGCCTTACCTGAAATATGGTCTTTATTTAAAGAAGCAATACAGAATTTCCCCTGTCCTATACCCAGGCCTAATCTGATCTGAATAAAGTAAGTTATATCCTATTGTTTATCTCCTGGTAAAGTACATGTCATTTTTCAAATCACACTTGATAAACTCCAAGAGTATTCTAATTTTTTTGTTGTTTTGTATGTAAAAATCAGCCACTTTTTGTGAATATTATTTTATTTTGTTTAATTCCTTTTTTATTTGCATGTATATTTATCTATTTTAAGTCTTTTATATAAGCATGTCTTATGCACATGTATGTGACAGAAATAAAGAAAATATCACATATTGAAAAATCTATTGTGTGTTAAAACAATTCTCTTATGAAACAAAACCATATTCACCGTACTGTCATTTAGTGCACATTATTTTAGAATATAAAATAGCCATATGGACAGAGTAATATAAGAAACATTTATATATCTTGCTGTAGTCTAAGAAATTTTGGGTATTGATAATTCCCAATTTAATGTTACGTTTCCACATTTTTTTTGTCTAGAATAAAGTTAAAACCATTTCCTGAGGGAAAAAAATCAATGAAATAGGATTCATGTAAATCAATTTTCAATAATAAATTATTGTCATAAACCATGAAACTTCTCTTTCTAGACTTACCATTCTATTTTTACAAACAGGATAATATAAATTTTTTTAAATTACTTATGCCAAAGAAATTTCAAGTCATTCTTCTTACCCTTCATTGAACTATTTTCAAACATCATGGCCTGGTAATGTTTTGTTACAATTATAAATGGGGATACAAAAGTGAAGCAAAGAAAGGTCTCTGTGAAAAGAATCAGACTATGCAAATATGTTGGTGAGATATAAAAATGACATCATCTTTGTCATCCCGTGATCCTTTCATTTTTAGGGGAAAGCCATCTTGCTGATGATGACTTACTACGCCATCTGCACACCCTGTTCCTTGGACATTACCCCTAAACTCATGCATTTTTCTCACATCTATTTATCATGGACTAGGTCTAGAGTAGGAGAGCTGCTGTCAGGAGTTGTGCTGTCCATAAAGACATGTAGTCTGATGGATAAGGATAGAATTCAGTTCTACAAAGAGTGAAAGATTAAGGGCTGGACAAATGGCTCAGCAGTTAAGAGCACCTCCTCTTGCAAAGGACCTGGGTTCAGTTCCCGGCACCCATATGGTGGCTACCAACTGTCCATAATTCCAATTCCAGAGGATCTAATGCCTTCTTCTGACCTCCATGGGCATTGCACAACATGGTGCACTTATATCCATGCACTCATACACATAAAAATAAAATATAAAATTTTTTTTTAAAGAAAGAATGAAGGGGTCCTGTCCAGGGACCATCAATTAACAGACTCTTTATTTCTATGCTTTGGCCATTTGTGACCTTTTCTCTTTCTGACCCTCTATGGAGTGAGGGAACTTCATTACTGAGGCCTGAAAGATTCATTAGTGTCCTCTTCTTTACCCCTGCTCTATGTTCCATGAGCCTTAGGTGTACAGGTTGCATTGTAGATGTGTCACTTGGGCCTAGGCAATTTATAGCCAATGCCTGTGTGTGGCCAGTTATAGTAGTTGATAATAGTCTCCCTCTGGTGTAAAAGAAGCTTCTTAGATGAGTGATGACTGGATATTCGTTTGTAAATACAAAGATACATATTTTTCTCATAGCAATAAATTAGTCTAGGGATGTGACCGTCTTGGGATTTTCTCTAAGATCTATGACTTCTCCAGGCATGTGTATTTGGTTATGTTTCCAATAAAACACTTGAAACGAGATTCCTATCTCTCACCATGCACAAAACTCAACAATGATTAAGCACCATAACATAAGACCTGATACCATAAATCAGAATGAGGAGAAAGTAAGGAATTTACTGGAACTTATAGGAACAGGAAAGTACTTTCTCAACAGAACTCCTATATGATGACATTAAGTTCAACGATTGACAAATAGGATCACATGAAACTAAAAAGCTTCTGTACATTAAAGAACACAATTATTCAAATAAAGAGGGAAACTAAAGAATAGGAAAAATCTTTTTACAGCTTTAAACTAATATTTAGAATATACAATGAATATACACACACACACACACACAAACTAAACATAAAAACAAACAACCCAATTATAACTTGAGGCAAGAATACTATCTTGGGAGTTATCTCAAGATGAAGCACATTAGTCATGAGGGAGATGCAGATTGAAACCACTTTGAGATTTCACCTCGCACCGCTCAGAATGGCTTAGATCTAAAAAACAAACAGCAAATGCTGGCGAGGATGTGGAGAAAGGGGAACTCCTATCCACTACTAGTGGCATTTCAAATTGTTACAGCCACTATGGAAATTTATGTAGCGATTCCTCAAAAGCATGAAATTGATCTATATATGATCCAGCCATATCACTTTTGGGCATATCACTCTTGGGCTCTATCCTCTATTCTGGAAATACCTCGTCATCCATGTTCATTGCTACCTTTGTCAAAATAGTCAGATACTGGAAAGAAATTAGATGTCCATTAACTGATGAATGGAAAATGAAGATGTGGTACACATACATAATGGAATATTATTCAGCTCTTCAAAAACAAAATTTGTAGGCAAATGGAATTAGAAATTATCCTCTTTAGTGAGTTACCTCTAACCCAGAGAGGCAAATGTCATGTGTTTTTTTTTTTCTCATACCTGACATTAGCTTTGTATAGATAGATATGCATTTTTTTCTCTTTTCAAACCAAGTAAAAATACATGTATGCAATCCCAAAGCCAATTTGTTGTTTTTTATTAATTTTCACGAAGTTCATAATATATTTATGATAATATTTAGATCCCCCTATGTGTACCTCTCCTATCCTTCTACCAGAGGTTA
>NW_008343971.1:70710-80454 GCF_000622305.1 Nannospalax galili
TATTGAGTCAAGTTTATGGTACCAAATGCTCATCCACTGAAGTCTCAGGTGAGGTTGGGGCTCATTCATTCCTAATTTTCTAAAATGTAGCAGTTGCATAAAATCTGATAAAACATATTAAAAATTCAACACATAATGGCACCTGTGAAAAGGATCCTCAGGTTTGAAATGTTAAATTTAAGTGTTAAATAAATTAAATCAGCCAGGTGTGGTGGCACACGCCTTTAATCCCAGCACTTGGGAGGCAGAGGCATGTGAATCTCTGTGAGTTCAAGGCCAGCCTGGTCAACATAATGACTTCCAGGACAGCTGGGGCTACAGGGAGACTCTATCTCAAAAAAAACAAAGAAAGAAAGAAACAAACAAACAAACAACAACAACAAGAAACATAAAAAAAAAAAAATTTAAATCATAGACTTACTCAGAACAAAAGCAGGGATGCATCATGATGTCAGCCTCATTTCCTTTATGGTAAGTATTCCCTGGGCTCCTGGGCCATTCATCTCAGGACCTTCAAGGAGGTATGGGAGGAAAGAACTGCTCTATCCAAAGTAGTAATTGCATAAGGCCTCCTGGCCCAAGATAAGTATGGGGAGTTACAGGATGGGCTCTCATGGTTTCATGTGAAGTGAGCCTCAGGATATGCAAGAGGAAACAGAAATCTAGGAAAAAGGTGACGAGCAATACAGCCTCACCCTAGTCTCACTAATGCAACAATCTGTTCAGTGCTCTAACATGCAAGGTACTTTGTTCTTTATACTTCTAATAATGGTTAAGGTTACCTAAAGTCTAAAAGTTTGAGTTTGTTAGAAATTACTTTCTATTTATTAAAACAAAACACAATAAAATCCTTTTTTTTTATATGTACTTTATAAGTCTATTTTCCTTCTCACATAATTTTCTTGTTAACCCTGTTCTCCTGTATGGGTTGAAATGGTACCAGTGTATAATTGGAAAATGTCAAATAGCACACTGAGATTTTCTCCTTCGAGTTTTTGTAGGTGAGGCTGTGAAAACCATTATAAACATCAGTCTTAATTTTTATGGTATTATTTTAGGGGATCAGAGGTTGCCAATTCAGATTTTTTTGTATACTGAGTCTCCCACTACTCCCAACCTGCCTGAAACTTACCATGTGGACCAGTTTGCCCTTGATGTTACAGAGATGTGCCTGCCTCTTGCCTCCTGAATGTTGAGATTAAAGGTATATACCACCATGCTCAACCCAATCTTACTGTTTTTGATTAATATACTCTTGATATCTATTATTCTCTTGCCATGGGGAAAAGATTGGGCACTGTCAAAATTTATAAATAAAGTTTTATTACAAAGCAAACTAGTTCCATCTGCTTTCCTATTGACTATAAGCAACTTTGAATTTAAAGAGCAGAGTTGCCTATTTCAGTTAAAATTGAGATGAAAGTGTTTACCATCCTGCCTTTTACAGGAAAAAAAGATTGCTGATTCCTGCTACAAAAGATAGAACAGAACGAAATGTTCATTGCCATGATTTTATGAAATTTTATAATCATTTGTCTATTTTACTAAGCTTTATTTTTTTATTCTTGAGACAGACCTGACTGGCTTCAATCTCACTGTACACTATTGTGGAAGGCTTTGAGAGAAATTAGTCTGTCCTCTCAGATCAAAGCAGAGATTTAACAAAACACTGTCTTTTAGTTGGAACTGATCTAATTGTTAAAAGGTTCCTCCTAGCAAACAAAATGCTCCTACATGCCCACAAGCCAAATTCAATGGAGGAAATTCCTAAATTGAGGTTCCCTCTCCCAGATGACTCTAAGTTGTGTCAAGTTGACAAAAATTAACTAGTATATACAATAAATCACCAGGAACCCATCTTCAGGGGTAATTTCTACTTCACCTAGTTTCTGGAATATTATATGTGGGAACAGACAGTTGATACCTTTTCTGTAGCATTAATCTCAACTGAAGAATCTACCATAGTCAGAGATAGACTAATATGGGATAGTAAGTCTAAGACTTCATGTTGCAACTCAGGGTGGCTCTGGAGAGCCCAGTCTTCTACTGTAGAAATTCTTAAGGAGTAGCTGACTCTCATTTGCAGACATATTCCAAATTGAAATTTCTTATAAGCTCAATTCCTGCCTTCCACATTTCCTAATCATGTACCTCCCACACATTTTCCAATAAATATTCATCACAAAATTATTCATCTCAGATTGTACTTCCAAGGAATTCAGATTAAACTCTAGATACATATCTGGCAATGATAATAAACCTAAGGTAAATATGATGTTTGGCAATAATGACTATGGCTACAAATATCTATGTGACATCTGGTAGAAAGTACAACCCAATGAGATAATGAGTTCTAATTGGACTAGATTTGTAACTTTTTATCAGGGCATCACCCTCCATGTGGATAAAATGAGAACTTCCTCTGTACTCTGGAGGAAGAATGAATTTCATAAGGCGGAAACCAAGAAACTGCACAAGAAAAATAAGCTCAGTTCTTAATTTCAAGTTGCTTTTTATGTAAGAATAAAAGCAGAGGAGACAGACATCCTACTGTGTTGATGCAGGTAGAATAAGATTACCTGAATTTAGGTGGAAAGTAACTTATTTGGGTTGTAGTTCCATAAACTTTCAGTTTCATTACAAGGCATTTAGATTCAGTAACTCTGTTTTGATTTATATCAAAATACACAAAAATAAAATTACACCTGGAGTTCTCCGAAGTGAGTGGTTTGCTACTGCTTGAGAATTGAGAGTCAGGAAGAAAAGGACAGGGAGAAGGAAGCCATAAAAACCTGATAGAGAGGAAAGGGCACACGTGCAAAGGGAAAGAGTTTTAATATGATCTTACAGAGTGTGATGATGGTGTCATAACATGGAGATTGAGGCAGTATAAAATTGCACTAGGAATCATAAAAGAGATGGAAGGTGTAAGTGCAAAGGGGCAGCCGATCCATGTTTTCTGTATTATGGTTTGGAAAACAATAGGAATTCCAACCTTCCTTTGTCATTTAGAACTAATTTTTACAGGCATATTTTTCATGCTAAAGGTGGAGCATTTTCATTTACTTCAATTAATTAGATATTATTATACATTAATGTCCTCTTTCTTTTAAGTCTCTACACTATAGTATTTTTTTCTGAACAACTAACAAATTCTGATGTCTGCAATATCAAAATCAACAAAGGCTGTGTTTTTACATATAAATTTACCTTGAAAAATAGCTTGGCCATGTCTTGTAAGTATTAAAGTTGTGTTGATTGTTATTTGCCATCATATGAAAAACTATACTGACAAAAATTTGGATTCTACTTTTATGTATTGTAGGGCATACATAATAGAGGTAGCAGTTGTGCCAGTGGAGTAATACGAAGATGCAAGTTCTAGTCTGTATCTTAAAATTGCAAACAGAATGGGACATGATAGAAAGGGCACAAAACAAGTATAGACCATGCCGATTACCAACACTGGAAAAAAATGACAACCCTTTCCCATCTAACATCACTATATGCTCTTCTGTAAAATTGTGTTAGAAACTGTTGTATTTTTCCAAATCCTAACAATGGCTTTATTGGTTTCTTTCCTCATATATATGATTAAAAATACTCAAAAAAAGCAACTAAAGAGCTAGAGAGACGACTCAGTGGTTAAGAGTACCGGCTGCTCTTGTAAGGGACCCTGGTTTGGTTCCCAGCACCCACGTGGTGGCTAGCAATAATCCCTAACTCGAGTTCCAGGGAATCCAATGCCTTTTTCAGACCTCTGCAGGCACTGCATTACGTGGGTCACTTACATACATGCAGGCAATTCACTCATACACATAAAATAAAAATAATAAGTAAATGTATTATTAAACTAAGAGAAAGGAAGAGCTTATTTTTGTTTATGGTTTGAAAGCATAGTCAGTCATGGCAGGGAGGTCATGGTGGCAGAAGTGTCAGGCAGTTGACTACGTTGCATCCACCTTCGAGAAGCGATGACTGGTGATACTCAGCCTGCCCTTTCTCTCTTTTCTTTTTTTCCATCCAGGAATCTCTCCTATAGAATAGTGCCGTCCACGTTTAGAGGAGCTTTCCTACTTAAGTTTACACAAGCTGGAAACTTCTTACAGGAATACCCAGAAGTATGCCGTTCTGGATTTTTCTAAGTTCAAAGTCTCTCTCTCTCTCTCTCTCTCTCTCTCTCTCTCTCTCTCTTCTATCGTTTTCTTCTTACTAGGTGCACACCAATTCCTTTACCTTCACCTTGTGCTTACAGAATCAGAGTGGGTTGTTATGCAAACTGATGCTGCCTTCATTACAATGCAATATAACAAATGTTTCTATTAGCAAGCAGTTTCCCCACATTACATAAATGTTTCTAACTGTGGAAAACACATGGCTTGGGGATCATGAATTTTTAATGGGCTTAGATTTTAAAGGCACTGGGATAAAAATAGCCCTTGGAGCTGTGGAGTAATGTTGATTATACATTACATTTTGTCACGCATCACAAAGATAATATGTCTCTATGAATTCCAATTCTATTTCTCATTGTCCGTATCCTACACCATTAACTTTTAATGAATGTATCTTTTATTTGCTGTCATAACAGTCACAATATTCATTTTTCTTCTTCAAATGCCTTAGCACTTTTAAAAAAGAAAGAATATTGTTCTTTTGTGTGTAGTTCTGATTTCCTGCTGCTCCTTTTTCTCCCGAGTTTGTCATAGCTGAAATTGTAAGCACAGAGACCCTAGAAAGACTTTTGAAGAATTTTCCATCACTGCATCATGTAATAACTTTTATCACAAGAGTAAGAGGTGAATTTCTTTTTTTTCTTTTCTTTTTATAATTTCATTTCATTCTTTCCCTTTATTTTATATTTCTTTTCTTTCTTTTTCAGTCTTGTTATTTTATTAATGAAAGCTTGGTAGAAAATACCCTAACATAAATTTCCTAGTGCCCCAAGGAAATGTAGGTCTGATATTGATGGCAAAGGACCACAGATGCGATGGTAGAGCACTAACAACATTTGTTACCTTCTGTTGAAGAAAAGGAAGTTGCATGTAATGATAGTGCTTATTTATCAAGAAATCAGAGCTTGACTTCCTGAGTTGTGCACACCATATATTTGACCGTGAAATATGTTCCTCTCTTCCTTCTCCAAACAATGTTTTTAAGAATTGAAAGTCCCCAGATCTTCCTCCCTACTCCAACTCTAGATCACAAGCAAGAATGGATGCTGTGAAGAGAAAGGTCTATGAGGATGAGATTGGTTATTCTTCCTGCTCACCACTGCATCATCATCAATCATCAATCATCATCATCATCATCATCATATCTAGAAATGGTGTCTAGAACAGAGAAGCACACTGCAAAGATATGCATAGTAAGTCTGTAAGCCTCTGTTTCCAAAAGCTATTGTGCTTGTCTTGAATGCAGAGGTGTTCAAATAAATAACATCATAAATTAGTTTTCCAAAGAAATTGGGTAGGATTTTCAAGGAAAAAAATGATATTTTGGGGATCATCTTAGTTCAAATATAGTGGCACACAAAACTCTTCAAATTCTTTTTTTTCCTTATGGGGTAGGTGAAACTGAATATTAACAATAGCATCAATGACTGAATGACTGCTAACTGGAAGAAGTCAGTCGTTACTCAGTCAGATACATCACCAAAAAAACCTATCCAACATGAGTGATTATTCAGGAAAACTGTATCATTGGATTCACCTGCACAAGCAGGAGACGTGTTCATTGAAGACTATCCTCTCTCTGGACAGTTGTTAAATGCTTATATAACCAAGGGGAAAGGCCTCTTGTACTGTGTAAATTTTATGAGCCTTGTGACTGCTTTTAACTCTCTTGGGTGAGTTGTCGTCTCCTGAGTCTCCCATAACCTCAAAGAGGAAATGTTTCAATAGGGAAGGGAGGGCTACAAGATAGCAGATCTGATCTTCAGACTTCAGATTAACTGAATTTAGGCTTTATGTGACAGAAAGAGATAGCAGACAGGCTGCAAGGAAGTACTAATTCTACCTTCTTTAATGATGTATTCCCTAGTCTGAAATAAGATTCCAAGTTATCTAATGTCTAACCTCCAGTTCTTAGTTATCAGGAAACTTACAGTTTCAAGGTGTTCATCCTGCTGCTCTTAGTTGTTCCAGCATTCAGACCTATGCAACTGACAAACTGGAGCCTAGCAACTGTTCTCTTGTTTCTTTTCCTGTTAGGACTATCTGCAATCACAAAAAGGATACTCAACATACTAAAAGACTAGGAATTAAGGTAATCTTTGTTCTTACAACAAAATATCTTTCATAATTATTTCAAGTCTAGGGATTGCTAGGTCTCAGCTGCAAAGGTGGACATGATTTCATCAAAGTTATTTGTAGGTCTAAAGTCTATTTATCCTTCCTTTTGAGACCAAAAAAAATGTTTTGAGATTGGAATCATGAGAAAAAAAAAACTTCATAAAGAAACTTAATATAGTCCTTAAAATAAAATCAGTACTGAATCTGGGCCAACAAAAAATAACACAGTGATCTAGGACAGAGAACAGCAGGTCAGGCACAGATGGGAAATCTCATGCCACCTACAGGTCAATGCAGTTCTAGATATTTTTGTCTACCAGTAGTGTGTGGTTTATAAGGTTAAACTAATCACCAAATAAATTAAGTCTATTCAGTGTTAAGGATTTTCCTTTTTATGATGGTAGATTTATACTTTGTAACAAAACTATCCTTTGCAGTAGTGGCTCCAATATGTATTATATATTTTTCAAAATGTCTATACTTTGAGAATTCAAAAATTAGCAAGAAAAGAATGGCATCATTCTTTTTTTTTTTTTTTTTACTAAAGCTACGTGCCCATTGAAAAATTACTAGAATCACTTTTGAAAACAAAGAGCAAAGAACTCCATTTAGTGAAGCAGCCTCTTTGGCTCATATATGATTAAGAAGAGATTTTATCCCTACTTCTAAAATCTTTATAGTATGGAATACATTTTCTCCCATTGATCATGGTATCTGCGAAAGTATTGTAGAGGTACAGTGAAGGTAGAAATGATTTTTCCTAGCCTTGATGAGGTAATAGGAAATGTTATTCAGAAGGGAAAGACTCACAGGTTGCTCTGTGAATTTATATGGCCTTGGGCTATCAATACATACATTGACCAATACAAGGATATTTTAAAGAAATTATTGATGCTCAGGCTGGGGATATAGCTCAGGTTGTGGAGTGCTCCCTTAGCATGTATTAAGGGCCTAGGTACAATCCCCAGCACCTCATACACCAGAAGCTGTAGTGAATGGCTACAATCACAGATTTTGTGAGGTGGCAGCAGGAAAACCAGAAGCCCAAGATCATCCTTAGCTGCAGAGCATGTTTGAAGACAGCTGAGCTACAGAAGACCCCACCTCAACAATAGACACTATTGATGGCTGATTTATTTTCTAATAATTACAGCAAAAGCAGAAAAATGCTAGTGAGCTGGAAATTCTTTTTCTTTCCAATATATCCCAATTAACATCTAAAAACTATCCCTTGATTGTCCTCTGATAAAGGAGTACACTACTTTATACACAGGTGAGTTCTTCTCCATAATTATTTAGGAAACTGTTTCCTAAATGATGTATCAGCACCTTTTCAGATATTTCTGGCAACAACATATTTTTGGACAGTACATGTAACTGGAGTAAGATACTCAACAAAAGTCTACTACCTTCTCTGGCTCAGTGGAGATTAATGAGTAAAACTTGTTCAGTAAAGCTTTCTCTCTTTGAAGTTTAGTCTGTTTTAATCAATTTGATTATATCATTAAACCATTAAATAAGATGGAATCAGAAGGTGTGATTACTTAAGCCTTCTCCCTGAAAAGATAGAAATACCCTTACAGAATTGCATCTGAAATTAAGCACTGGGGTGAAAAAATAAATAGTTAAGAAAAAATATTTGAGTTGTGAAATTAATAGGAATCTCAAAATGTGAAGGTCTAGTTTTGAGGAAAGTAGAAAAGTTAGAAACTCTAAGTGAAAGAAACATCACAGGGAATAGAACATACACCAACTCTGAGCTCCAATTTGAAATTTTAGTGGGTGTTGATGACAGACGATTTGTACTGGTTTATGTACATAATTAACCAGTACACCATTCTTAGTCTGTGTGAGCAGGATGGGAGGGCAGGATAGAGATGCTAGGAAATGATCTCAAGACTGATTATGATATTTTTTTGAGCTTATAATGTAATTTCCAATGAATGGAAAGTTACTTGAATGAAACAAAAACTAAAGTATTCAAAATTTAAGGACAGAGAATTTTGCATTTTTTTCTCAGTGAAAAGAAATGATTTCACTGAAATCATTCACTTATTATTATTATTATTATTATTATTATTATTTGCAATAGGCTCTCCTTGTGACCTCATCTGGCCTAGAACTCACTGCGTAGACCAGGCTAGCCTTGATCTCACAGAGATCCACCTGCCTTTGCCTCTCCAGTGCGAGATTAAAGGTGTGGACCACCAGGCTGGGCTGATTCACACTTTTAAGGAAATTCTACTAGTACTGCTCTTGTTTGTGTATTCTTTCAAGCACATTTATTAGACTCAATTATTGTTTATTACTCAGGATCTATGTGTTACAGTTCTTCTACATTCAACATGTAATCCGTAGTTTTAGAATTGGCTGGTCATGGAAAAAAGTGGACACAAAGGACTAAAGTCAAAGAATTAGAAGTTATTTATTTGTATTTCATGTGTGTGAGTGTTTTGCCTGCATATATGTGAGTGCACCACATGCGTGCAGTGCCTATGGAGGTCAGAAGAGGACATCAGGTCCTGTGGGACTAAAGTTATGGAAGGTTATTATCCTCAGATTTCCTGAAACTAGAGTTAAGGAAGGTTGGTAGTCACCATGTCAGTACTTGGAATTGAATTTGGGTCCTCTGGAAAGCAGACACAATGGAGGAAAAATAATATCTTCAACAAATGGTGCTGGCAAAACTGGATCTCCACCTGCAAAAGAATGAAACTTGACCCTTATCTTTCACCCTGCACAAAGTGGATCAAAGACTTCAATATAAAACCTGAAACTCAGAAGCTGCTCTAACATTAGAAAGTGAGTGGCCTGATTTTTCCAAGTATTGAACCTCAAAACTGATGACTGTTGAATTGAGCAGTAGGGAAACCCACTGACTGCCGAGCCGTGGGAATTGTTGTCTCTGTTCTTCCCATTTAGAAGAAGGGTCATATTATTCTATCTCAGCATATAAAATTCCAATAAAAATTTTCATATTCTTAGAATAATTAGGAGATGGTCTTTCTACCACTAGGCAGTTAGTAAAATATACTTTGTATTTATCTGATAAGCATGAATATAAACACCTGTAGCTGCCAAATCTTGTCCTTCACCACCCAACAATTTGTGTGGATGCAGGTCTATCCAATAAAATCATCACCACCAATATATATTGAAATATAACTAATGCTACAATTAATTAAAAATGTGGAATGCTTTGCCCTCTGATAGAAGATTCTAGACACCAAGGGACAAGAGATATGGGTTAAGTTAGACCCCCAGTAAAAGGTCCTAGAAATTCAACAAGAGCCAAAAGTAATTAACAAGCAATATTTTATCCACCGTGCTTCTCACACTGCAATGAAAATCTTCCAACTATTAATGCCTATAGAATCAATTAGATTTCAATATTCCATGAGTTCTCATTCAAGCTCATGAGCTGAAATATATATATATTTCAGCTCATGAG
>NW_008343971.1:80470-107403 GCF_000622305.1 Nannospalax galili
TATTTCAGTGACCATTTATGAAGTTTCATAGATAACAGAAACTAGAGCAAAAGATTCAATGCCTCCTGTTACAGGAGTGAGAACACAGTTGTTGCAACATTTGCTGCAGAAACATAAGCTTGAACCAACTTTAAGTCATAATGTATCAAGACAGGACTCAATACCTCAAGTTGAGAAAATGAGGTTGAATGTGCCTATAATAATGTACAACTTAGGTTAGTAAAGATCATTTATTGTGTCATTCTTTTATAATTGAGTTATCTAGCAAAGTCAATTTTCTCACTTATAGGAGAAAATATGTCTAGTCCTTCAAAGTTACCACAAGTAAAATCAGTTTTAGTTCATTACTGAGTCTAGGGTTACTTCAGAGTCAAGCTTAAATACAGTAGACAGTCTTCTCCAGATAGGGACAACATACTGCACTGCTCCTCTGAAAGCCACAGCTGTGCCAATTTCCTCCTTAATGAAGGAATCGCTTATGAAACTAGTTATAAGTTGAGAGAGAAAGAATGGATCAACAAAGGTAGATAGCAAGGGAATTTGAGTTTCCTCATCATGATATTTATTTCTTCCTTCCACGTCTTCTCAAAATCAAGCTCAGATGAATCACTGAAATGAAGGCATGCTACGCCTGCATCAACATAGGGCTAGGCAGCTCTAATAGAAACTATCTTGTATAGTCTCTTGATCTCCAATTATTAGCTGTTTCATTTTTATTAGTTTCAAACAATGAAGTGTGACAAGTCTTTTGGAATTGCTCTGTCCATTCAGTTGCTCTAAATTGTTTTGTGGAGGATTCTTTTTGCTGTAAATATTGTCGATATTTGATGCAATACATTACAGTCTAGCTACAGAAATAGATTTTTTTTTTTTTTAGAAAAAGCCACAAACAAGTGGTGAGAAAGAAAAGCAAACATCTAAGTGTCTGCAACATATTTATGTTGATGACTCAGTAATGAGTACCACTGGAGTCTTGACCTACTCTCCCCATACTCCTCTGTCATTGTAAAGAATTCAGACTAAACATGCATAGAGTAGTACAGAGGATAGCAGAGTTTACTACAGAGTAAATGGAGCACCCAGAAGGGATCAGAGTAGACAGTGGTGAAAACGACCATGTGCTGATGTATACTGTGCTTATCAGGCAGCCTTATTTCTAATTTCTCTGGCACATATAGCTTTTCTGGCAGCATTTTCTTATCTGTTTAATTGACAGGCCCATTTTGAATTGACTTTTACAAAAGAAGGTCAATGATATGTCCTTGCTTTTTATCAGGTCTCTTTCTAGATAGTAATCTTATAAGATTTAGGGATCTGGGAACAAGATTTAGATAGCTAACAACTAATGGCCCCTGGGAAGCTCAAGCAGCCAAATCTCCTCTCAAGTTCAGAGATATGACTAAGGCCCCATTTCTTTGATCAGTGATCAGAGCACGGAAGTTCCAGTCTTGGTTCTATAAGCTGATGATTATGAGGGAAGGATACATGTCCAATGTCCTTCAAGTGTACTTATATCTAAGTAGTCACCTAAAGTCACAGGATTTACAGTCTTGCAAACAACAGAAGCAAGAAGTTAAGTTTTTGTTATTATAGTCAGAGTGGTAGGCCTTATTAAAAGCAAAGATGTACACGGCCATAATTTCCTTTTAGTACTAAAAGAAAAATCAATACAAATGTATCATCTTTCATGCCAGGAAGGATCAGTTTATGTAACTGAAGATAATACTGCGCACACTTAAATATAGAGTCATGGGGGAGTCCAAATTGTCAATAGGAAGTAATTTCAATTGAGATAAGCCACAAATAGAATTCACAGGTACTACCAAAGTAAATCTTTATTTATTTGGAAGTTGAGGTTTGATTAGCTGAGAACAAGACTTACAGTGTATTTTTATAGGCAGGAAACCATAAAAGCCATGTGCAGAATATTCTTGTTATTGTAAAATGCTTTCATATGCATTATTTTAATTGTATTACTTGCAAGTATTTACAGCAAGTTAAATAAGAGTCAGCAATATCTTGCTGTTTAGAAATATTGTTGGATCTAAGTTAATGAAAGAATAAAGAATATTGTAATCAGTATTTTATGGGTAGAGTTTGTATAAAATACATTTCTTACAGTTTCTCGCTCAGTATAATGAATCAACTTCCTATAAAATTTGGCTGTGCAATGCTATTTTGCATATGAATCTTTACTTAATATATATTAGAAAATACCAAAATAACATGATTTTGGTTAACTTGAAGATTTAGAATTTTAATATATGTGAGATAATATAGACAAATATAAACTTACTGTATTGTTAATTCACTTGTATTTAGTGTTTTCTCATCTTTTTTTCAGTGCTTCTTCTACTGTATAATAAAGCACATAGAAAGCCAATGCTTTCAGCCAATCTTTATCTAAGTGAATGGAACTGGGCTCATTGGACTAATCATGAGAGGTATGTGAAGACCGAGGAAACAATCCTGAGGAGAACCGTCAATTATGAAACATAGAGACAGATATAAACTCAGTTATACATAGATTTTCCTAAAAGTTAAGATCTCTCATTTCAGTCTCCTGGAATTTGCTACCCTGTGAGATTTCAGTGCTATAAGAACAGAACAAGTCCAATGAATTTATGTAACTGGTCAGCCTACCCACTGGATGTTCTCCCTTGGAAGTAATAAGCAAAAGCAATTTATGTAGAATACGGGAACATTCTCATAATCTCATACTCTTTGGGAACCTTGTAATTTCCCCTTGTGGCTCCAAAGCACTCCCCTTAATTAAAAACAGATTTATTTCTAAGAAAATAAAGTTAGGGCTGGAGAGATGGCTCAGTGGTTAAGAGCAATGATTGCTCTCGCTACAGGCCCCAGGTTCTGCTCCCAGCACCCAGTGGCAGCTAACAACTGTCAATAACTCCAGTTCCAGGAGATCTGACATCCTCTTCTGAACTCCATGGGCATTGTACGACATGGTTGCACTTACATACATGCAGGCAATACAATCATACACCAAAAATAAAAATAATAAATAAAAAGGAAGTAAAGCTATGTTCAATTCTTAACCACATACAAACGTTTTTCATTGTCTTTTATGGACTATATTATTCTTTACAAAAAAAAGCCCTTTATTTTTAATGCTGAAAAATTAATTAGAAAAAAAAATGACATCAACTCATATTTAGTTCATAATAAATCTCTTATTCCCTCTTAGCTAAGACCTGTGTTTTGTGTTGACATCACTTAATGAAGCTCATAGGGTGGAAGTCTAATTTCCTCCACACTCTTCCTGTGGTCATTTAGCAATTTATATAAAACAGTGAGAAAAGGCATAAAACATGCATAAATTTAACTGTGAGAACAACTAATTTGTTCTTTCCTGGGAGGAAAGGGAACCTGGCTTCAAGTTTCCTTAAGACAATTTCTTTATTTAAATTTGGGAGGAGGAAAATAGGGCCTAAGAGATACCTCGTTTTAATTTTTTTAATTAGGTATTTTTATTTTATGTGTATGGGTGTTTTTATTATAAGTGGACCTGGGTCATAGACTGCCCACAGAGGCCAGAAGAGGGAATCAGATCCCCTGGAGCTGTGGTTACAGAGGGTTGTCAGCCACCATATGGGTACTGAGAACTGAATTTTTTTCCCCTGCAAGAGCAGCCATTGTTCTCAACTGCTGAGCCATCTCTCCAGCCCCTGGATCCTGAGACTGTTTTTCTTTAAACATACCTATTGATTTATTTAGGTGCTTTGTCCATGATTTCATGGGATTGTTTTGTGGTTTTTTGCTCTTAAGACATTTTGAGTTCCTTGTATTTGTAAATTGTTTCTTTCTCTGCTAGTCATAATAGAAGTTAGTACTATATTTACATATCTGAAGAAATAATGCATATGCATATTTTAAGTGAAGCTATGTACTGTGCATGTGTGTGTATGATTGGTCTCATGTTCATGTACACACATGTGCAAGTGCATACATTCACATGAGTACACATGCTCTGAGAGTCTTCTTTGATTACTCCCTACCTTCCTCAGTGTGCAAGTCTCTCAGATGAACCTGGAGCTCTCCTCACCCCCTACCATAAGGCTATTCTAGCTAGACTTGTCTACCTAGCCGGCTCATCTAGCCAGCCAGCTTGTTCCAGAGATCTGTTCCTTCCTTCAAAGCCCTGGAATGCAGGCTCCTATGTTCACTTAGCATTTCTTTTTCTTCTTTCTTAAAAAGATATTTATTTTTATTTTATGTGTATGTGAGTTTGGCATGCATGTATATAAATGTATCCATGTGTGCAGTGTCCACAGAGGCCAGAAGAGAACATCAGATCTCCTGGAACTGGAGTTACTGGCAGTTGTTAGCCTCCATGTTGGTGCTGGAAATCAAACCTGAGTCTTGATGTAAGCATAGTAAGCACTCTTAACTGCTGATCCATCTCTCTTGTACCTTCATCTATCAATTTTATTAGATAGATGCTAGGGACCTGAAGTCCTTTCCTCAGGAATGTCATAACAAGCACTTTACACACAGAGTCACCTCTCAAGTACGTCTATCTTTCTATCATCTATCTATCTGTCAATCTATCATCATCATCGATCTATCATCTAGCTATCTATCAATCAATCTATCATCAACTATCATCTATCTAGCTGATATATAATATATAAGATACATTAACATCTTATATGTGTAATTTATAATTAAATATCAAATTTCACATTTGCTTTTTGCTAAGAAAATACCTGTCCTATTTTGTTTTGCAAATGTTGACTTTCAATTAGTGATTTATTTTGAATTTTCTATTTTCACTGTAATTTTCAGAAGGATTAATTAATATTATTTATTTATGTTCAAACATCCTATACCTACGATTTAAAGTTGCCTCCAACTTCCTTGCATGTGTGGATGGCACAGCTAGCTCAGTCTGCTTCAGATACTCACTTACTTGTGTTTAATTCTTCCAGCCAGCCAAAGTATGCAAACCTCAGGTAGTTGGTCTGAGCTTTTCTCAGACCCTGTCAACACGCAGACAACCTCAGTCTAACTCTGCTTTTGCAGTGTGCCTTGATCCTTGAAAATGCCTGTGGTACCTTTAGGACCACTTATCCAAGAACTCTAAATCCAAACCCTCTCCATGTTTATTCAGTCCTTGATCCCAACAGAGACATAGCTTCAGCCCCTGCCTCCTCCCCATTCCTATTCACATTTTGGTGCACCAAACATTTCTCTTGCTTATGGTTCTATCATTTAATTTCTTTCCATTTATATTCATTTTTAATGTTGGCATTTTTAAGAGAAGGAGGTTTTAAATGCACAAACAATAGATACATCTTGAGCAGAATTTTCCTGTCTTTTGTTTAAGATTTCATAATCACTTTCATAAAGGATTGATATTTACACAGCACATTCTATTTCTACATCATGTATTCGCTTATTACTTGTGTTCAATTCCTAACAGTTTACAGAGATAACTCCCAACAAACTATTGAGAATCTTTGAAATCCTCATCAAAATATCAATTTTGCATCTTTAATGCATAGGATACTATGTGCTTATCAAATTTACCCTGCTTTAAATTGTTATTTTATTATGATTTTCAACATTTTACATATGAGATCCTGATTTCAAAGTATCCAGTAGAATTTTGACATTATTGGCTTTACTTCTCAGTAAGTGGAAGACTAATGGAAAAAAAATAATTGAAAATTCTAATATTCATTTATCAAGTAATCAATTGTAGAAAATTTTAAACTCTTGGTGGTTTAACATAGTAACATACTATCTTTAATTCAAATGTTACAGAGATAGAGATTTACATGCAACTTTTGGAAATAACAGAAACATTCTCATAAACTTCTCCAACTAACTTAAATATATTATTTAAGAAGCAGTATAATATCAAAACCAGGATATTTGTGGTTCATGCACCTACCACTTTTAAGATATTGAAAAGTTCTAGTACTCCAATTAGAAAATGATAGAAAAAACACAAAGGAATTGCATGGAAAATGATAGACATGTATCAAATTATCACTTTAAAATGTTCTCAACATTATTAGGAAAAAGGAAAGTGTGTTTATTAAACAAACTGATTTATCAAGACACACCTATGAAAATAATTAAAACAGTCACAGCAGTGAATGTGCTTAGGCTATAAAAAGTCTTTACAACCACTGTGGAAAATTAGGGTAGTTTATTATAAAATATAAATATGCCTTTTCCAAATAATCTAGTAATTTTACTTTCTAAATTTATTTCATAGAACTGAAATGTATTTATATCAAAGTCTGTAAACATATATTCTTAGCAGTTGTATTGGTAATAGCACCCAAATGGAAACAAACTGGCTGGCTGTCACTCAGTAGGTGAGTGATTAGACGAAATTTAATCTGTCTGCACAATAGAATATTGCTTGTCAATAAAAAGAATGAGCTGCTGATAAAAGCAACAACTTGAATGAATCACTGAGAATTGGGCTTAATAAGAAGGATTAATCATTAAAGGTTGTAGTCCTCATAATTATATTTATATTGAAATACAAACTACTGGAAATGGTGAATACATATTGACCATTAGAGTTGAGAGGACCAGAGATGTAATAACAATGCCAGCACAAGGGGCACTTTGTTCATACACTATTTAACATTCTTCTGATATCCTTTTTGATACGGAGGTTGATTGCTGCAATAATTTCAATTATGTTTACAACATACTTTAGAACAAAATGAAGTTTCTAGAAAGTAATGATTATAATTGTAATGTGATATATACATATGTATTTATATATGGAGAGAGATATTTATAAATATTTATAGCATATACATACAGTATATAATGTCATTTCCTGCATCTACCTGTCTATTCATCTAGAGGCTGTGGTTTGATGCTAGAGTTCAGTTAAGGAAATACGTGGCAAATAAATTTACAAGGAACAGTTCAAGTTTCATTCATCCATTTCAGCATAATAATTGGTTTGTTCAAAAAATATCTTTTCAAAACACTTGGATATTCACTGCATAAGTATAAGACTTCTAAAACTTAATGGGATTATTTCCCCTATTTATTTTCTATATGTCTGACATTGACGAAAACCCTTGATATGTATAAAGTCTTAATTGCCTCCTTTATTAAGTGAAAAAATAAAGAAGTTAAGAAAAATAGTCTTTATATAACTACCATTGAATGTATTCTAGTTACAGTAATTTTTTAGCCAGGGACAATCTTTATCACCTCTCTCCAAAGATAAAATTTCAGAAAGACCAAGAGTCCTACTTAGGCAGTGTTTTTCTTATCTGTTGCTAAGTCTCATTCTAATTTGTGCTCTATTGCTATTTACTGAAAAATCACACCATTTAGTCCTAAGAAACATTGACTGAAATATTCATTGACAGTACATAGTCAGTTTATTCACATTTAGAAAACATAAAGAGGAGAGAGATGACGGCTCAGGAAATAAAGTGCTTACCATGTAATCCAGAACCAGAAGTTTGGATTCCCAGAACCCAATTAAAAGCTGGGTGGCTGTGGTGGCCCGCCTCTATTAGCAGCATTTGGAGGGGCAAGTTACTAGCTAGACTAGCCAAATTCGAAAGCCCAATTTTATCAGGAGACTATGCTTTGCTAAATAAAATGGAGAATGAGGAAAAGACATAATGTCAGCCACTGAACTTCATATACAAGTGCCCTTGTGCAGGCATGCCACATACATAAAAAGTAAAGATAAGCTGTAAAGAAATGCTAAGTGTATATATTTTCTCTTGAAGTAGAGAGCAAGTAATTCTGATATGTGAAATGATGGTACTTAAGATGGATATGTAGAACAAAAGAGTCATAATGAATTTCAGAAAAATATGTAAGAATAATATCTCTGCTAAGATATTCTCCAGACCCCTGTCTTTCATTTGCATCTTTACTCACATAACTGGTGTGTGTTTGGAGTGACCTTGAAACATTGATATTCCTGCTATTGCTAATGGAGGGGAGTACATATGAAGAATAAGATAAGGTGTGCAGTCAAGGCAAGATAATTTGGACAGTTCATGGGGTCTTTTTATAGTAAACTAAAGGTAAAATATCACTACTCTTATGTTAGCCCGGGAATAAAATATAGGTTTGTGGAATTAAAAGGTTACAAAGCAATTTTTGGAACTCAGACACAGAGAATGAGTCAGGAAGCATCAGACATCTGAGGTGTCTGCTTTCTTTGTGTCTTAATTTTTCTTTATACAGCCATGTATTACAGGACTTCTCTTGGGATATACACATTTATTGTTCTGTAGTAAATTATGTGTGTTTTGATTATGAAATCCTGAGTCTGGTAGACACATTTTCCTGTTATTTCTTAACACTTACTGCAATTCCTAAGAATTAATTATTGTCATAACTGGAAACAAACATAATCTCAAATATGAGAAATTTAAGATATGCAATATTTCCTTATTTATTCTCTTTATAATCCCAAATACTATTTGTCTTCCTGAAGATGGAAATGTCAATATTAAGAATTTAGAATGGACTTTCACTTTCTTACCAACAATTTCACATGTAAATTAACCTTTATTTTTTAATGTATTTTTTTATTATATGGCAGTTGTTAGCTGCCATGTGGATATTGGGAATCAAACCCAGGTCCTATACAAGTGTGCTTAACTGCTGAGCAAATATATTTCTAGCCCCTTCTTTTTTCTAGAAAATAGCAAATAGTAGTAAAAATGGATAAACACATTGTTCTTCATTAAAAATTTAATTAAATATTGTTAGTACATTTTAATAATATGAAACAATTACAGGCATAAATAACATAAAATATGGAATAAGCAATTATATGGACATTTCTGATTATCTAAATTACTAAAGGTTGTAGGCTATAAAATTTATTATAAAATCCAGTTAATAATTTGTGAAAAAAAATCAAAGCATGCAAAATAAACAAAGAGCTTCCATTATCTTTTCAGTTTTCTCCTTTGGATGTTCCGGTACTGGATAGCTTCAGTTGTCAACTTGACACACCTGAGTAGAAGGACCCTCAATTGGGGAATTTCCTCTATTGGACTGGCCTGTGGCCATGTCTGACATTCCTTACATAATCATATTCTTCGATACTTATACATATGAGAGTATTAAACAGAAATCATACACTATTACTTTATTTTTTAAGCAATCAATGTATTAATAACCTCAAAACTCAATAAAACCAAACTTTAAATATTTTCTTCATCAGTGGTATTACAGATTGCATGCAGAATTTGGAAATAATTACCTACTAAAAGTGATATTTACACCTTTGTGAATGACAATCTGCTTACTTTCTTGGTGTTAACAAAGATAATTAAGAAATTAAAAATGGATCATATGAGATATTTTAATGATGTCAAATGATTTGAACAAATAACTGAAAAGCAGACTACCTGGCTATATGCATTTGAGTAAAGCACCACAGAGAAAATCAAATTATATCATTAAATGCAGCTCATTAAAGGCAAAAGGAATTTGATGCAAATATGTAGTAGCAAATAAAAGGTATCATTAAAGCATTGGCTTCCTTTCAGAAAGAGAATCTTAGATATTATTAATGAGATGGGGTATTCATTTATGAGAGAAGTCATGATCAGATTCAGTTTCTCAATTGAAAACAGTCACAGGAATACTTTCAAATTAAAAGCTAAAATGTAAACAACTAAACTGAATCAATTTTTCAAATTATTAGTTGACTAGAGGTTGGGAAGCCTAAGGATTTTCCCCATAATGTGAAATCAGAGAATGGGAAGTAAAACAGGAAGGGAAGTGCGGCATGCCCATGGTTCCCCATCACTTTTCAGTTTTCCATTTCTAATATAAGATCACCATCAAGGGTCAGTTAAAGTTGCACTGCCTTTGATGAGATTTCTACAGGTACAACTACCCATTGGTTAACTTTGTTACTCTCAGAATAAATAATGCTGACTTTGACTCCATATGCATGCACACTAGATGAACACCTGTGCTTCAACTTGTTTCCCGTGCTGTATCATCAAGCTCAAGGTACTCTTAGCTCCTCAGAGCTCTGGACTACCTTTTTAACTCAGTGTGGTGATGAACTTTGCAAATTGAGTTGTGTCCATACCCCTATATTGATACCACATACAGTCCCTCCTACTGCTGCAGAGTTAGGCTTCCCTACCATTTAGTAGGGGCTCAGAACTTTGCAGATTGCATGAGATAGCCTGAATCCAGTCTCCAACTAGCAAGCTTCCAAAACTGTGCAGTGCTTGCTGACTAGAGTGGCCCAGACCTTAGGAGGAAAACTGAAAATATTTGATTCTCACCTGACTTGGGCTTCTGTGGGATATCCTGAGTAGCTGGACTAAGGCCATCTGGTTCCTCAAATATAAAATCAAAAGAAAGAGTCTGACACCTAGACCAACCAGCTTTTCATGCCCAATAGGGAAAACAAAAAGGCATATCAGGTATACAAACAGAATCAGACTTAAAATCAACAAAAGAAGGTGTGACACTCACACCAGAATCAGAAACAACCAAAGAAATCCACATACAAAAAACAAAATGAAAAAATAATAATATGAAAAACCCAAATATGTCTCTACCAAACACCATCAGAACTATAGAGGAGTTCTACTATGAGAATCCTCTAGAGATAATCCAGGACACAGAATTTAAAAGAACAATCACAAGAATGATCAAAGAATTCAAGGAATTTAAATAACACACAAACAAATAAAAGAACTAAAAGAAGGTAGGGATAAACTTCAGACTGAATTCTCAAAGGTGTTTGCAATATTGAAAAAACTCAGGATGAAATGAAGAAGGAATTGAAACATTCAATGAGCCAATTGGAAACCAGAAGAGAAAGTCTTATTAATAAAATGAATGAAATGGAAAACAGAATATGAAGACTAGACAATAAAGTTGATGATGGACTGCTCAAGAAAAGATTAGGAAAACTTAAGAAAACACAGGAGCGGCTTATACAGGAAATGAGACACCACTGAAAGACCAAATTTATGTATCATAGGCATAGATGAAGAAGAAGCAGCTCGGGATAATGGTATGGACCAGATCTGCAACAGGATTGTAGAAGACAATTTCACAAAATTAAAGATATGCCCAAACAAATACAAGAAGCACATAGAACACCAAATAGACAGGACAAGAAAAGAAACTCCCCATGGCATATCATAGTAAAAACACTAAGCCTACAGAAAAAATAGCAAGTTGCAAAAGAAAACAAGTCATATATAAAGTCAAACCTATGAGAATTAGAGATGACTTTTCAGTGCAAAAATGAAAGCCAGAAGAGTCTGGACCATAGTATCTACAGTTCTAAGTGACAAAAGATGCCAGCTCAGAATACATAACAAGAAAAAATATCTATTATAGTTGAAGAGGAAATAAAAATCTTCCATGACACAAATAAGCTGAAAGAATTCATGCCCACAGAAACCAGTCTTTCAGAGAATTCTTGAAGCAATACAAAGAGCTGAAGAAGGGAACAACTATACACAAGGGAAAAGAGAAAGAAACTAAACAAAGGTATCGTGGTAGAAACACACAGTTAGACCAGAATGCAAACAGAAATTAAAATGATGGGAATAAATGCCCATCTTTCAATAATAACTTTAAATGTCAATGGACTGAACTCCACAGTCAAAAGACAAAAACTGGGTGAATAGATTATGAAACAAAATCCATCATTTTGTTGTCTGCAAGAAATCTATCTCACCTTCAAGGAGACGCACCCTTAAGGTGAAAGGATAGAAAAAAAATATATTATGAGTGACTGGCACTAAGAAACAAGCAGGGCAAGCCTAAACCTAAGCAGAAGAGATAAAGAAGGCCACTTCTTTCTGATCAAAGGAACAATTGACCAAGAAGATATTACAGTCATGACTATATATGCACCAAACTCTGATGCACTCACCTTCATGAAAAGAGTACTACAGGACTTTTAAGATATAGGTTAATCCTTACTCACTAATACTAGGATATTTCAGTTCCCGACTGTCTCCATTACACTGGTCAACTCAACAAAGAATAAATATAGAGACACATGAATTAAATGATACTGTATATCAATGAACTTAACAAACATCTACAAAATATTCCATCCAAGCACCGAACAATACACTTTCTGTTCAGCACCCCATGGAACTTTCTCTAAAATCAACAATATAATGTGGCAAAACAAGCCTCGACAAATACAAAAAAAAAAAAAAAAATTAAAATAATTCCATGCATTCTATCAGACCACAGCACAGTAAACTTGAAAATCAACACTGGAAGAAGGCTTAATAACTAAGTGAATTCATGGAGACTAAACAACACATTCCTGAATGATGAAATGGGTCAAGGGAGAAATTAAGAAAGAAATAAAACTATTCCTGAAACTAAATGAAAATGGCAATATAACACAACAAAACTAGGACACTAAAAAGGAATCCTAAAATGTGCTCAACACTATTAGTAATTAGGGAGATTTGCAAATTAAAACCACCCTAAGGTTTCACATTACCCCAGTCAGACTGGCTAGGATCAAGAGAACAAATGACACCAAATGCTGACAAGGATGTGGAGAAAGGGGAACGCTCATTCATTGCTGGTGGGATTGCAACTCATGCAACACCTATGAAAAACAGTGTGGAGAACTCTTAAAAAACTAAAAATTAACTTACCATATGACCTAGTTATTCCATTCCTTGGCATATATCCAAAGGACTCACCTATTGTAGAGACACTTGTACAATCATGTTTGTTGCTGCTCTTTTCACAATAGCTAAGAGATGGAAGCAACCTATGTGTCCCTCAACTGATGAGTGGTTAACAAAAATGTGGTATATTTACACAATGGAGTTCTACTCAGCAGCAAAGAAAGATGAAATAATGAAATTTTCAGAAACTTATACTAAGAAACATACTAGGTGAAGTTAGTACAGACACAGAAAAACAAAAGACATATGTTTTCCCTCATTTGTGGATCCTTGCACCAAATCCTTTTAAATTCCATTTTGTTTTAATAAATGAAGGTGTACAGCAGTCTCTTCTATGTGAAATAACTACTATCATCACAATTTCAGCTGTGCCTGCTTACTAAACATCATCATAATTGGGCTTGTTGACAGTTGTTCTCCTTCATTAAAGGAGGGGCAATCAAAGTCATTGGACCCTCACTGGAGTATCCAGCCACTCTTCCCTGCCAACGGTGTCTAATTTGGCCCTAATCACACATGGTTTCCTGGATTTGGGGAGGACTAAAGCTTATAATCTGGGGAAGGCTGGGAAGAGAAGGCTTCATCCATACTTGGAAAAGGCTTTCCAGTGTGCATATCACCAGCTCACTCATACACCTCAGCAATCCCTTAGTCATTTTTATAAGTAAGCTCAGTAAATCATTGGTTCCTCAGGAAAACTTTAATCAAAGATTGGTTTAACACTAGTACCTTAAAAGGGCTACAAGCATGGCTTAGTATCCCCAGGAAAAGAATTCTCATAACAGATGGAAATTTATTTGTTAAGGTTATTATGTCTCATAATTATTAGAAAAGAAAATGAGAACGTAAAAGATGTTAAAAGAATAAGGGAATCTAGATATTTTCCAAAATAGGAAAAATGAGACAGTCTAAGCAAGCGATGAAGGTCTGTGTAGGATTTTTATGATATATAAAGAATGAGACAAAAATAATATACACATAATCTTAAATTTTCTAAGGTCAGGGCTGGAGAGATGGCTGTGTGGTTAAGAACACTGAATGTTCTTACAGAAGACCCAGGTTCGAATCCCAGCACCCACATGGCAGCTAACATCTGTCCATAACTCCAGCTGCAAGGGATCCAACAGCCTCTTCTGTCCTCTGCGGGCATTGCATGACACAGGTGCACTTACCTCCATGCAGGCAATATACACACACACATAAAATTAAAAAAATAATAAATAAAACATTAAAAAATTTCTAGGGTCATAGTTTAGGCAATTATTTTAAGGAACAAAATATATGTCTAGTCAAGGTTTATCTGAGAACTTTTGGTTTTTGCCCAAGCTTTACCTACATATCAGGTGGCAATTAATTGCCGGTGTCGTGGCCCATGCCTTTAATCCCAGCACTCAGGAGGCAGAGGCAGGCAGATCCCTGTGAGTTCAAGGCCAGCCTGGTCTACAAAGTGAGTTCCAGGACAGCTGGGGCTACACAGAGACCCTGTCTCAAAAAGACCAAAAGAATAAAGAAAACAAAACCCAGATCAATGGAACTAACCTTCTTGGATGTTTACTAGCCATACGTTGAGTCCTATACTAATCTGGTCAGAGGGAATTAAAGGACAATTTTTGTTCCTTGCCCTGCAAGGTAAACTAAGTTTCAGGGGACTGTGGAGCATCTCTCAAAATGTCCTATAACTGAGGTGAGTCACCTGTCCTCTTGTTCACGGAGGCCATGGAGACCCCACCAGCTGGACAAGAACCACTGCCCAGTCTACAAAGAGGAGGGTCAACTCAGAGGAAACATTTCCTTCATGCTTCCAAGTGAAGCCAGCCACAGTCGAGCAGGACCTTATTGACTTATCTTCACATAGATGTAACTGGTGAAAGAAAGGAGCCAGGGGCTCCTCCAAAGCCCATGTGATCCCTGAGCAACACATCCTCAAATGACCTTAAGAGTAAAAATATATTGGTTTATTTGGGCCAACTGAATGGTATTAAACACACAAAAGTAAAGTAGAACCAATATTAAATTGATCACTGTATTTCTTTAAGAGTTCTAGGGATTATACTTCCCTGGCATTTGGCTTAAGTCCACATAAAATGTTATTTAGAGAATTATTTCTCGTTGATGATTTAGTTTCTAAGTAGAAAGTGCTTCTCAGATGTATGACTTCAAATCTTGCTCTGCAATATTGTAGTGCCCACCTGTAGCTAAGGGAGACAACCCACTATTGTTCTAAAATGATGGCTAAATTTGTTTTCTCCCCCTATCTAGAAAACCTTGAGAGAGAGCTGTCACTGATTCTAGCCACTCCAACAGCTATCAAAATACTTGAAAGCAAATCCTGAATCCGTCACTCTTGAGTCCAGCCTTGGCAGACAAAAGAAAACTGAGGGGGAATCCAATAGATGGATGCTTTTGGAAGCTCTTGTCAAGAATTCCCAATGGACTCTGATATGAACATTTGAAATTTGTCCTGTTCTGACTTTTTTTCTGGTTCCCTTTCTGGAACTTGTAATGCTAACTACTGTGACTTTTACTTCTCCTTCACATCTCCTATTCACCAGACAAGGACTTTCTTTTCTCTGAACAGATAAGAGTTAAGCAATTTGGGAGACTTTCAGATAGACCCACTGTGCTGGATAGCTTTAGTGTCAACTTGACACATGTGGGTTGAGGGAGCCTCAATTAGGTAATTACCTCCATAGGACTGGCTTGTGGCCATGTCTGTGGAGCATCTCCTTAATTATTGAGTGATGTGGGAGGGCCCAGCCCACTGTGGGTGGTGCCACCCTTGGGCAGGTGGGCCTGTGTTACATGAGAAAGAAGACTGAGCAAGAGCCAGGGGAACAAGCCAGTAAGCAGCATTCCTCCAAGTCTTGTGCTCCAACTCCTGCCTCCAGGTTCCTGCCATGGGTTCCTACCTTGGGCTCCCTGATGAACTGTGACCTGAGGTGTATAAACTAAATAAACCCTTTCCTGCCCAAGCTGGTGCTGGTCAGAGTATTTTTGTCACAGCAATGGAGAATCAAACTAAGCCACTAACTGAAGGGGTACCCCAGTTGCCTCACACTGCATCCCTATTCAGCATGGAAGAAGTCAGGGTGGTCTGAGTCCCCATTCCTTATCATCAATTTGTGTGATAAGAACAGGAGGTAGGAATTGGCTAAGCAGTTGGGGTAAAAAGACGCCAAAGAAAAGTAGCCAGTTTCTCGGCTAAAAATCAAAATATCTTTGGGCCTCTTAGCAACATATTCTACTTCAAAGGCCCAAAATGTCAAAAGTATTTGGGAGCTCTTGTTTAATCCCTAAAAGATTTTAGGGTTACCTCTTCAGATGGGGGGAATGTTAGAGAGGCAAAAAGACACATTAAAATGAGAGCAAGCAATGAGAGAGAGAGAGAGAGAAAGAATGAATGAAAGAAAGAGTTCATGAAGTTGTCAGAAAAAAAGTGATGAGGAGATATTGGAAGTGTTGGAGGAGAGGGAATGGATGTGGATTTGATCAAAAAGCCTTATGTCTATGTATGAAATTCTCAATAAATTTTTTTTAAGTTAAAACCAAAGAAAGCAATCAACAAATCCAAGAGATGGTTCTTTGAAAAGATAAACAAGAGAGACAGACCCTTAGCCCAATTAGCCAAAAGAAAAAAAAAGCAACTGAAAAATCAATAAACTCACAGAAGAAAGGGGAAACATAACAGGAGACACCAGAAAGATCCAGAACAGTATAAGAGAGTACTTAAAAACCTATGTGCTGTTACATTTGAAAACCTAAAGAAATGGATGTGTGTCTGAAATCATGGGACTCAACAAAGCTAAACCAAGAAGAGATCAACAGCTTAAACAGACATACACATAAAGAATTTAAACAGCAATACAAAACCTCCCAACTAAAAAAAAGCCCAGGCCCAGATGGATTCACAGAAGAATTCTACCAGATGTTTAAATAAGATCTAAATTTTATTTATATATTTTTTTTTATTTTATGTGTCTGTGTGTATTGCCCACATGTAAGTGAGTGTACCAGTGTCCTGCAATGCCCTGGGAGGACAGAAGAGGCTGTTTGAACCCTTGGAACTGGAGTTACAGACAGATGTTAGCTGCCATGTGCGTGCTGGGATTTGAACCTGAGTCTTCTGCAAGAACAACCAAGGTTCTTACCTGCTTAGCCATCTCTCCAGTTCCTATATCCAATACCACTTACATTAATTAAAAAAATCGAATCAGATAGAGAACTCCCAAATTCGTTCTGTGAAGCATCATCCTAATACCTAAAACAGGTAAAGATACAACCAAAAAAGAAAACTATAGACCCATATCTTTAATGAATATACATGCAAAAATTCTCAGCAAAATACTTGCAAACCATATACAAACACATATCAAAAAGATCATCTACCATGATCAAGTTGGCTTTATGAGAAAAGTTCTAAAGGGACTTGAAATGGAGTTTATACAACAAACTCAGAGTCAAAATCATTCTAAATGGAGAAAAACTGGAATCGTTCCCACTAAAATCAGGAACCAGCTGGGCATGGTGGTGCATGCCTTTAATCGCAGCACCACCATGTCCGGCTGGGAGGCAGAGGCAGGTGGATCTTTGTGAGTTTGAGGCCAGACTGGTCTACATAGTGAGTTTCAGGGCAGCTGGGGCTACAAGGAGACCCTCTCTCAAAAAGGAAAGAGAAAAAATCAGGAACCAGACAAGGCTGTCCATTATCTCCACTTCTTTTTAAAAGAGTGCTTGAAACTCTTGCAAGAGCAATAAGACAAGAGAAGAAAATTAAAGGAGTTCTCGTTGGAAAAGAAAAGGTCAAATGATCCCCTTTTTCAGATAATATGATCTAAGAGATGTCAAAAAATTTACTACAAAATTTGTAGCAATAATACTTTCTGTAAATTAGCACATTAAAAATTAACCTACAGAATCAGTAGCCTTTCTCCATACTAATAACAAGTAATTGGAGAAAGAGTGCAGGGAAAACCTCCCATTTACAATAGCCTATAAAGAAATTCTCAGAATAAACCTGAGCTTGAGGAAGACTGAGGAAGACACTGGATACAGAGGGACCCCCCCATGCTCATGGAGTGGAAGAAATAATATTGTGAAAATTCCTATCCTACAAAAAGCCATTTATAGATTCAATGCAATCCCAATCAAAATCCCTATGACATTCTTCACAAAATTAAAAAAATCATAAAAGTTATGTGGAAACACAAAGTCCCTGAATAGCCAAAGCATTCTGAGCACAAAGAACAATGCTGGGGGACTATGATACCAGATCTCAAATTATACTACAGAGCTATAGTCATAAAAGCAGCATGGTACTGGCTCAAAAATAGACCCATAGATCAATGGAGCATAATTGAAGATCAAAACATGAATACATGCAATTTCAGCTACCTGATATTTAACAAAGGGGGCCAAGAACACTCACTTGTGGGACAGCATCTTCAGCAAATGGTTCTGTTTAAACAGGATTTCCACTAACAGTAAAAAAGAAACTAGAAAGTTCCTTTGCACCTTGCACAAAAGTCATCTACAAATGGATCAAAGACCTCACTGTGAAACCTAAAATTCTGAAACTTTTAGAAGGAAATATTGGCAATACCCTACAATATAGGTGTAGGAAAGGATTTTCTAAATCAGACATCAATTCCTCAGAAATTAAGGTCAAGAATCAGTAATTGGGGCCTCATTAAACTAAAAAGTTTCTGCACAACAAAAGAAACAACCAAGGAAGTGAAGAAAAAATCCACATAGTAGAAGAAAATCTTCACCAGAAACACATCTGACAAAGGTTTAACATAGCAGAGTATATAAAGAAAGTGGCACAATTAAAAGATGGGCTAAGGATCTTAACAGAGACTTCTCAAAAGAAGACATGAAGATGGATAAGAAGCATCTTCAGAGGTTTTCAACATCATTAGTAATTAGGGAAATTCAAACTATGTAACTGCAGGAACCAGAATAATGAAATGGAACCAGGGTGGTAAAGGGAAAGAAAGAACATGAGAGAGAGTAGGAGGCAAGAATTACTAAGAAAGAAATGGATAAAAATGGGGCTATTTAAATGGGAGTTGGGAGGGAAGGTTATACAAGGAACCTTGGGTATAAAGGAAAGAAGGCGCTCTAGAGAGGTGGTACCATATGAGATTGGTATTATCAAGGGAGAAATGGGGTAACTGAGGATACTTCAAATGGAGACACCATGGTGAAACAGATAGACAGTTGCTGCAGTCCTGTTGTTTGGGGAGGCACCCTGAAGCTGGAAGTCATGAATATTCAGCTTCCAAAAGACAGTGAGAGAGAGGAGAGAGATAAATAATACCTAGCTAGTTTTAGAAAAATAGAGGGAATCATATTAGTCCAACAATCTAATGACAAATTGCACATACAGTATTTCTACACGAGTCCATGTATATAGCTAAAGGCTACATTACAAGAAACAGTGCCAGACAGGAGAATCCTTCCATTAGTTGTTGGCCAGGGTGGTCCAAGACACTTCCAAAATTTCACAGGCTAATGCCACAGCCCTCGATGGCCTCCTAGAACTTGAAGGTAAGACTCTACTGCTGAAGACAGAACAAACTTCTGACACAAGATTTGGAATAATGGAGCTTGAACTGACCTGAAACCATTTTCCCTGAAGGCGAGCTCTCATAACTTTGGAGAGCCCTATGAAGGTGTCAAGGGAAAATATCAATTGATGGTCCAACACCAGCTTCAAGACCAAATAACCACATCAACGGCTTTAACTGCATATGACAGTGGTGCAGTAGTGACACTTTTATATTGGGGGTGATCAATAGATACCTAATTGGACTAAAATCCCAGTCAATGGGAGTAAACTCAAGTATG
The DNA here is from genome assembly GCF_000622305.1 of Nannospalax galili. Classification (NCBI taxonomy): domain Eukaryota; kingdom Metazoa; phylum Chordata; class Mammalia; order Rodentia; family Spalacidae; genus Nannospalax; species Nannospalax galili. The sequence goes on from NW_008343971.1 coordinate 100,009, forward strand.
GTATTACACATGGCTGGAGAGGTCATAGATATTAGAGAAAACCCCAAGACTGTCACATCCCTAGACTAATGTAATTTATTGCTATGAGTAAAATATGTGTCCTTATATTTACAGAAAAATGTCCCAGTCACCACTCATCAAAGAAGCATCTTTTGCATCAGGGGAGCCTATTACCAAGTACCACAACTGGTCACACACAGACATTGTTTATGACTTTCAATGGCCTAAGGAACACATCTATATGCAAGCTCTATACCTAAGGCTCACGGAACATAGAACAGGGGTAAAGAGGTCACTAATGAATCTCTCAATTCTCATTAATGAGTCTCTCTCATGCAACAGAGGAACAGGAACACACATAGTTACAAATGAGAAAAGTGTAGTCTGCAGAATGCTGGTCTTTGGGCGGGACTCCTATAATAAATTTTACCCACTCAGGGCTCAGGGAACATTATGGAAGAGGAAGTGGAGAGATTGTAAGAGCCAGGGAGGATGTGAACGACCATATGGAAATATAGTCCTACAAGCTTCTGTGACCCTGCTTATATGAATCTACAGCAATGGGTCAGGGTACACAAGTCCCATGCCAACTCACACAGACAGAGACCCAGCATAGAACTAGGGAAAAGGACAGCAGACCCTAAGCTTATCTGAAGAAATATTAGCAACTGATCACTGCTAGGTTAGGAACAGCTGATCTTCCTAAAGCGAATGACTCTGGATAAGCTAACTAGACCGCAGTAGATGAACTTTCACTGAGGAACATCTGGGGACACTAACTTGACACAATCAGCCATAAGCCAAATCACAGAATGTATGAATTCCAGTGTGTGTGGGGACTATGGGAGGGTGCCAATGCAGAAAGGAATATAAAGATGATTTAGATTGATTGATTCTGTATGAAATACTCAACATTTCAATAAAAACAAATTTAAAAAATTATTTTCAAATGCTATGTTCAATGAATAAAAAAACAAATTTCTGGAAGTTAAGTAGGCTATTTAGGTTGTTTTATTTTACCTTATTTTATTTATATTTTTTTACTTAGACATGGTCTCTCTGTAGCTGCAGCTGGCCTGGAACTCACTTTAGAGACCAGGCTGATTTTACTCTTACAGAGATCTGACTGCGTCTGCCTTCCCATTGCTGGATTAAGGGTGGGAGGGACCATATCTGACACAAGTTGGCTATTTGGACACTCCAGCTTTCTGGTTTCCTGATCTTGATTATTTCTAAAGAGAAACATTATTTACTGCACTAAAGTTAAAAAATAACCAATTTACTGCTGCTTTCAAAAATTGATTTCAGAAAGAAAGACAGAGTAGTTTAAATTACTATTCTATTTTCAGTATTGATTTCAAAACAACCAGAACAAGTCTTTGTTTTGATAAGAAAAATAAAAATGTCTAAAAATTGATTTACAATTATTCTGTTGTGGTAGTATAATTAACTACAACAGTAGATGAATATAATACTAAGTTTTAGACATAGAGATATGAGAAAATAAGACAACGAATAGTCTATATACAATCATACACTGAGAACTATGGGATAGCTCTGACAATGTACACTGTATTCATGTACAGACACAGAACTGGGAGGTAGCTCAATCAGCCAAGTGTTCTCCTTTGAAAGCATGAAGATTTGATTTGAATTCCACAACTCAGGTAAAGAAGCAAGGAATTGTGATTTAGACTTCTAATTCTTGCACTGAGCAAGTAAAGACAGGTAAATCCCTGGGGTTCAGTGACAAGTTAAACTACTCCTCGGGCATTCTATCTCAAAAAAACTGCAGGGAGGAATGGCATTTATGCTGGAGGCTGTGATCTGGCCTCCACATACATGCCTATACGTGTTCATGTTAGCATTCAGTCACCCAAAATAACTAAGATCATCGTTCACTGACTACTTTAAATAATTATGCAGTATTTAAGTAGTTGAGACATTGGTAATGGCTTTAGAAATAAATCGCCAAAAATTTTCTTTGTGTTTGTGTGTGTTCATTTTTTTTTTCAGTTTTGCCCTGAGTTGCACATTTTTCTCTTCTCTTGCCAGTCTCCAATGAGTAACCTGTAGGAACTGGGCAAAACATCAGCTCCTGCAACACAATTAAATGGTCATATTGTTCTTTCTGGAAACTTAGGAATAAAAATATCTTTTTTTTGGTAATAGTATAATTGAGGTGAGGTGATATCTTAAGAGGGTGTTTGAATAGCATTTATTTGATAGTTATCGATATTGATCATGTTTTCATAAACTTGTTAGACATCTTCACTACAGATACTTTCATACATGCCCTTTGACCCCCTTTTTTGCTGAGATCTACTCCTTAGCCTTAGTTAGCCTGGAGCTAGCTGTCTAGATCAGGGCTGCAGCCATCTTACCAATTTGCCTGCCTCTGCCTCCCAAGTGCTGGACTGAAAGGCAGAGTCACCTTGCCCAGACCTTTGACCAATTTTAAAATTGACTTTCTTTTCTTTTTTTCCCTTGCTCTTGAATTTATTGAGTTTGTTATACATTCTGGGTACTCTCCTGATGAATATATAGTTTACAGATGAGTCTGTCCTTCTCAAAGCCCACTTCTTGACTCTGCACTGTTTGCTGTGAAGAAGCTATCTGACATAACATCATTTGTCTATTTTTGTTTTTGTTGTCTATGCTTTGAGAATATTATCCTTATATTAATATCTTGAAATATTTCCCATATATTCTCTTCTTCTGCTTTTATATTTTGGAATTTTACATTTATGTCTTTGATTCATGTAAGATTAAAAAAATATGGTGAAAGAGAGAGATCATCTAGGTAAATATATTCAGTTTTCCCTGAAAAAATGTATTGAAATTGCATTGAATGCTCCTAATCCCCTTGTCAAACGTTGTATGTAGGTGGATAAATCTCTGGAGTTTCTATTTTATTCCACTGATCTTTTAAGTAACAAACAAATCTGTGTAAAATAAACATAGTGAAAAGAATCCCTATCAATTCCTAGTTGTGTAGATTACTTACTAGTAGACAAGTGAGTCATCTTAACCCAGGTGTAGGTATGCATTTATGGTAGCAGTGTTATTTGAAAAGATCAGTGGTAATGTGCATTTTCAAACAGTGATTGCAATATTCTACTTTGTCCTCTGTATTCTGGTAGTATTTTGCATGTGTCTATGTTCATCGGTCACTGTGGAGCCTCGATGAGGATATTGGTTACCCCAGAGCTTCGTTACAGGGGTTTGTGAGCTTCCCAAAATGGATGGTAGTTACTGAATTTTGGTCCCAAAGAAAGCAGCAAGTACTCCTTACTGCTGATCCATACCTCCAGACCAAGTTTTGAAACAGAAAATAAGATATTAAAGGATATGAAGTTACAAGTAATTTAGTCTCTGTTTCAAGTGTAGACAAAGCCTCTGCTTTCTGTACCAAAGCATGAAGTGCATTTTAGAGACAGGGAAACTAAATTTGGGGTAAAGGAGAATTTTTCAGGAGAAACCTGAAATCTGACATAATGCCTTTTCCTGGAATGGCAGGATGTGAACTGATTTCATTGAGACTTGGATCTATCAATATCTATCTAGCAGCAGAAAAGGTACAAATTACTTCAGAAAAGAGAATTTAAATCCAAGAATCGTTCTTTAGGTAACAAGAAACTGATGAGGCCAGAAGAATTCACTGATGCATCTCCAAGGAAAGAAGGTACCATTTTTAGAACAAGAAGAGCAGGGTGAAAAGGTTAGGCCAGTGGAAACTTAAAGCAGGAAGAGGTGGAGCTAACAGATATAACTGATGAATGGTATACAGTATACTTGTCTGTAAATACAAAGATACTTATTTAGCATATGTTAAGAAATTTCATTTGTCTAGACATATTACAGAGCTAGGATTTTCTTTAGGATCTATGACCTCTCCAGACATGTGCACTTGGCTGTCTTTACAGTACCACCTATGCGTTCACTCCCATTGAGAGGGATTTAAGTCCACTTAAATAGCTATTGAATACCCCCCAGATAACAGTGCCACTATTGCTGCAATAGAGATAGTTTGCTGTGATGGTCATTATGGTAATTAAACTTTAGGACTTGGTTGAAACATTGATTGATTTTTCTCCCTTAGCAGCTTGCATATTATCATCTAGCACTATGTGAGATAAACTTCAGGTAGACGGCTTCCAGGTCAGTTCCTGCTCCATTGCTCCAAGTCCTGTATTTGAAATATGTCCTGTCTTTGGCAGTGGGGTCTTATATACTAGTTCTGGGAGATAACCAAGAGGTTTGCCAAAAGCTTGTGTTATTTTGGGAGTCTCCTGGACCATTCTCACCAACCACTGAACAGGAGATCTCTTCTGTCTGGCACTGTGTTCCTTGCCAGACAGCCCACAGGTATACACATGCACTAATGTTTAGACACTGTATGTATACTTCTTAAGGGGGTTCAGGGGCATCACATTTCCTTCTGTGTCCCCTAGCCTCCCAAATTCGTTCATCTCTACTCTTCCTCCTATCCTCCTTCCTAACTCCCCATTCCCAGCACACCCATTATCTCCACCCTCCCCCAAATAAAACCTGCCTCCTGCCATCACCCCCTTTCTGTATTCCCCCCCACACCTTACCCTCCCCCATGTTACTCCCACTTCTCCTCATCCAGTCAAACACTCCTACTTTATCTACCTCCCCATTACCTCTGTGTATTCTTTCCATTTTCCTGGTTGCTGGTGTTACATCAGGATATATACTCACATATAAGGAATAGGTGCTACAATCTGAAAATGAGAACATGTGTTGCTTGCTTTTCTACATTTGTGTTACTTCACTTTGTGTTACTTCACTTAGTATAAGTCTCTAGTTCCATCCATTTATCTGCAAATTTCATCTTTTCCATCTTACTGCTGAGTAGAACTCCATTGCATAAATGCACCACATTTTCATTAGCCATTCATCAGTTTATGGACATTTAGGTTGTTTCCATCTCTTAGTGATTGTAAAGAGAGCAGCAACACATGTGATGTATTGGTATCTCTACAGTAGGATGAGTCCTTTGGGCATATGCCAAGGAGTGGTGTAATCAGATCATATAGTAGTGTCATTTTTAGTTTTTTGAGAGTCCCCCACACTCTTTCCCATCGTGGTTGCAAGAGTTTGCAGTCCCACCAACAGTGAATGGAGGCTACTACAGAATCTCACAACTGGTCAGACACCAAGAATATATGTGTGATAGGGACTCCGACATTGAACCTCACCCACCCATGACTCAGGGACAATTGCATAAGTGGGGCTACAAGATTTTAAGAGCCAGGGCTTGTTCATGAACATAGGGGAGCAGAGGCTTTTAGGCCATTGGAATCCTGAACATGTGAACTTGTGTCAATGGAGGCATTGAGCAAAGGACCCATGTCAACTCAATCAGACAAGGGCCCAGACAGAGTGCAGCAAGAGAAATAGATGGAAGGCATGCTGTAGTCTGGGAACTATTTGAGACTGATCACTACTAGATAAAGGTGAGTAGGCCTTACTTAGCATCTCTAGATAGGCTGACTATAGACTCTAGTGGATGAATGTGCACCAAAGGACATCAGGGTATAAATGCTTGACTGGATAGGGCCTAACATGTATGGCAGAATACATGAAGTGTGGTGGGGGTTGGGGGGACATGGTTGGGGAAGAGGGTCTAAATTTACTTAAAAAGTGTTGTATGAAACGTACAAAAGCTCAATAACAATATTTTAAAAATATTTTTAAAAGGAGAGATATAATTTAGCTTATTTTGTGACTGTCGAAAAGACTCCAAACAGGGTTGGAGAAATGGCTCAGTGGTTAAGGACATTGACAGCTCTTGCAGAGGACCGGGGTTCCCAGCACCCACAAGCCTATGTAATTTTATCCCCAAACAGGAATTCATATTCAGTAGACAGAGTAAAAAAGAACATACATTAAAAAATAAGTAGATTAAATAATTTAAATGCCAAGTATAAATGGAATAGTGTCAATGTCAAATTTTAGACAGAACATAGACTAGAGAATTAGTCTTAAGACTAAATCTCAGCTCTGTAAGCTTGAAAAATTATGTCAAGTATCATTTGTACTTGAACACATAGGATATCATGGATTCAAGGTGGTGTTACCTTCATAGCAAAGTGTTCAGTAATATTAACCACAGTGTCAATGCTGATGATGACAGTGGTGATGATTGCATGGAAAACAGACTGGTGGCTACTAAATCATTCATCTTCTTCAAAAGAAATCTTTCTTTGAAACTCAAAGATCAATAGAATGCATCAGAATTGATCAGAGATCTACTTTGTTGTCAACTCATTTATGTTGTGTTCTGAAATCCTGCTACATGAAAGTTAATCTTTTCAATAATCTGTCTTTTGCTGAACAATCATGCTAATCACTAATCATCTTTCAAATTGCAGTTAATCATTTGCATAGTCTTATTTAACATTTGAAATATATTTCTTGTAATAGTTACATTGTAAAAAGCAAGTTCAACTCCTATTCTTGGTTTTATTCTAGGTTACTCACTGCATTTCTGGACAGTTATAACTATTGTACAATCTAGCTCACTTTTCAAATTTATTAAAAAGAAGCTGTTTGAAACATTCACTCTTTGTTGTTGTTGTTTTGACTCCCCTGTAGCCCTAGTGGCCTAGAACTTCTCACAGAGATCTGCCTGCCTATGCCTCTAGAGTGCTGGAATTAAAAGTGTGGGCTAACATGCCGGGCTGATTCACATTTTTAAAGTGGTAGTAAGCTACGGAAACTTAATGTTCTTCATTTACAAGGGAAAATTCTATAGCTAGTGTTTTGAACTATATATCATATCTGGAGTTCTGGGATATGAAAGTACACAAAGAGATCGATACTTGAAAGATTTTTACAAAGTAAGAACATTTTCAAAGTCTTGGGGTAGTTATTCTCCATAACTAAAAAGGCATTGATCAGGGGAATTACAGCATTGATCAATAGAGTGTGAGATCTGATGAGAGTCACATATATATCTGCAGTAGACAAAGGCATATAGAATGATAATATTTTGGATTGAAAGTCACTTAATTTTTCTAGATTTTTATTCTTAAAATATAAGGATAGTTTGCCATGTCTTCTCATAGATGAATAGTCAAGAGTGCTAATAGTATAATGGAAACTTCCACATTTGAAACACAAGTGTAGGTCTGTTGATGGTTGAAAGAGTAGATTATGTGTAATCATGAAATAAATTTAATGTGCATACAGTGTGCAGTGTTTACAAATCTAAAACAAAAGTGTTAAAATTCCAACTTATAATCAAAGATATTTACTGCAGTTACCTTTATATGAAAAATTAGAAACCAAATAAAAAATCAAGAAATGATAATTTGTTAGGTGTATTAAAATCAATAATTATAGTAAGGAGATATATATATATAT
>NW_008343971.1:107422-169388 GCF_000622305.1 Nannospalax galili
GTGCAAAACATAACATGATCACATTTCATTAAAATAATTCTTGCAGCATTTATAAAAAATACAATATTTACAGAAAAAGCATTTAAATTTCTACTTTGACATTATAGAAAATAAACATATCTATTATCTTTATTATTATTTTAATGCCAATAAAATATTGCTGAAAAATTAAAAATATTCATAGAAATACAGATGTCACTTTCTGAAAGGTAAAATACAAACAGTAATGACAAAATACATGAGTACTTTTAATATTTTGTTTATTATTTTTGTTTCAAGTGTATCATTGTATTCACTACATGTAAGTGTAGCTGGGTTGTGCTGTCTCCGGATTGGCTAGTTCCTCCAATGGGCGGCACCTGCCAAAGAGTGTGGACTATCGGGGTGTGACTGGGTGCCATCTTGGAATAGAAACCTTAAGCCAAGCCAGAGAAGCTGCCTGCTGTGGGGAAGCCCCGTGGGGAAGCGCGTGCCTTGGGAAACGCCTCACTCAACAGCTGAAAGACAGAATGGACTGACATTTAATGGACCTGGGGGGATCTCTGGCCCTAGAGGTGTGAGCGGAATTATGGGCGTGGCACCGCCTGATAAGGCGGGCTCTTAGATGGGTGCAGAGCTAGGCACTGGGTACTCATTCCTTTGTAAGTTAATAAATACACATAAAACATATTATATGGTTTGTCTGATCGTGCAGAAGACCCAGAGAGAATTTGGGCCGCACGTGCAATGCCAGTAGAGGTCAGAAGAGGGTGTCAGATCTCATGGAACTGGAGGTACAGATGGTTGTTAGTCACTGTGTGGATGCTAGAAACTGAACCCCGGTCCTCTGCAAGAGCAGTGAGTCTCTTAACCTCTGAGCCACCTCTCTAGCCTCAGAAGATATAAAGAGTATTAAAACAAAGACAAACAGTATAGGAAAAAATGATGCTACCTCTAAAAATGCAAGAGGCTCATATATTCAATAGTTAAATTACTTAACACAGAATATTAAAAGTGAGAAATTTCAGTATGTCCCTTATACATGTTTGGTTTGAATTTAAATGTCCCCATAGGTTTTTATATCTGGACAGTTGGGCCCCAGCTGCTGTTTAGAGAGGTTGTAGAACTTCTTTAGAGGAGCTGGAGCCTTACTGGAGGAAGTGAGTCTTTGGGGCCAGGCTTTGTGAGTTCACAGCCAAGCTTCACTTCCTGTCCTGTTCTTTTACTGTGGCCTCAGAGTGACCAACTGATTCATGTGCACATCACCATGCCTTCTCAACATGATGTGATGTCTTTCCTCAAACTGTCAGTCAAAAATGAACCCTTCTTCCCTTAAGTTGCTTCCTGTCAGGTATTTGAACAGAGCAATGATTCAAGTAAATAATATGATATACTCACATAAGCCATTTGTGGAGTCAGCAATATGGCTCAGCAGGTAAAGTTGCCTGTAATCAAGCCCAAGGAACTATCTTTGATTCCTAGGACCTGTATAATAGAAAACCAGAACTGACTTCTGCAAAGTACTCTCTGATCTTCATATGGACACCACGTGGGTATATGCACAGACACATAAACACAACGTAATTAAAAAAAAAAATTTTAAATAAGCCATTTGTGAATGACCAAAACATTTAATAAAAGTTGATGATGTCATTAGTCCTGTTTATAATGTAAATTAAAATGACAAAAATTGGGCTGGAAAGATGGCTCAGCAGTTCAGAGTACAATACTTAGATCCAGAGGATCCAGGTTAGACGCCCAGTGCCAAAATCAGGCAGCTCAAAACTGCCTGTAATTCTAACTCCAGGGGGATTTAATGCCTTTGGTTTCCTCAGGTCACTGCAGTAACATGCATATATCACAGTCCACACACATCCACATATTTAAAAAAAAAAAACAAAAAAAAAAACAAATTTTCAAATGAAGAAAATTAAGCTCCTTACTTTTAAAAATGAGAAAATATTAAAGTCCAAGAGAACTTCCAGTGCTGGAGAAATGTATGCACAATAAAAAGCACTGGGAATCTTTGTGGAGTAGGCACAACTCGGACAGGAGCCAATAGGACAGACAGGCATGGCTTTCCCTGAAAACAAACCCCCGAGAGTAACAAGCTCTGACACGTGAAAGCAACAGTGAAGACTGAAAAACTGAGGGGAAGAGCTAGAATCCGGAAGAGAAACACTAGGAATCAGAGACCCAGCAAGGAGCAGCTCTCAACTTTCATAATTAAATATTGGTTAGAGCAGAATGCAAGGACGAAAAGATCTGAATAAAGCCTGCAGATGCTTCTCAGAGTTGAAAGATGAGTCTGCAGAGTTAGTGCAGTGAAGCAAGGTATATACAAAAACAAGAATGGCTATAATCACCTGATTCAGAGGCTCAAAATAGAACTCAGCATCACTAACACAAAATTCACCAAATCTGAGATGTAACTGAAGAGACATAGGGAGATGTAACAAGGGCCTGCGAGTTGGTTGACGAGGTAAAGGCACTTGTGAAAGTGGGACAACCTTTGCTCAATCTCCCGAAGCCATGATAGAAGGAGGGTGCTGACCGTACATGTGGACTCAGCACACATCAGCACTCACACAATAAAATAAATAATATTTAAAGAAACTATATCTAGTCTCTGATAATAAAACCAAATAGACAATAACTATTAAAAAGAAACTAAGATATTAGAATTCATAAATGCAGATTTTTAAAATAACTATTACCTATCTGTTTAAAGGCTTTAGGTTGTTGTGATAAGCAACCATGATCAAAAGCAACACAGGGAGTCAAGCATTAATTTTTATCTTATACATTATAAGCCATTATTGAGGGAAGTCAGGGAAAGAACTGAAACAGGTCAGGACTACGAAAAAGAAACCATGGAAGAATGCTACCTATTGGCATGCTTTCAAGTTCATAGTCAGCTAGATTCTTTAGGCAGTCAAGCCCACTTGCCTAGGAATGGCACGACCAACAGTGGGCTATGCCTTCTTATATCAATTAGTGATGAAGAAAATGACCTGCAGCCTTGCCCATATGGCAATTTGATACAGTGATTTCTCAACTGAGGTTCCTTCTTCCCAACTGTCTCTAGTTGACAATCAAATTTAGCCATCACAGCATCATATAAACTGGCTCGGTTCATTAACAGCTAGGAAATCTGAGTTTTCAAGCAGAAATTGTATATTTTTTAAAAATCCCTAGAATTCCAAAGCAGAGAAGTCTAAGATTTAAAAAAAAATGAGATATTTAAAAAAAGGTCTCTGTGGTATGTGGGACAATATCAGACAATATAATATGTGGAAAGCTGACTTTCTACAAGGGCAGAGCAGAGAATGAATGGGGCAGAAAAATACTGTTCAAAATAATGGTTAAGGCTGCAGAGATGACTCAGCACTTGAGATTTTTGGCTGCTCTTGCAGAGAATCAGAATTCAATCCCAATACCTATGTTGCATATTTCAGAACAGCTTGCAACTACAGCTCCAGGGGAATCTGATGCCCTGTAACCATAGGGACCTATTGCACACACATGCATGTACCTAATGAGAGACATATACATAAATAAAAATAGTCAAAATTTCCTCAAATATATTGAGGAAATATATTTTATCAAATAAATTTACAAATTCAAGAATACCATTCAAGTTCAGTCAAGATGAGGCTAGTCAGCCTGTGACTAGGTCCACTGTATTCATAGTGTGGCTTGAGCAGAAATTTTAACCTTTCATAGATATTTCTTTCTTGACCTAGTTTTCTTTTTGTTTTTTTAAACTGAATGAGTTATCGAATTTCTGGTGGGGGAAGTGTTCTTATCCCTTTATTAATGAAAAGCCAGATTTAAAAGGTTATTGTTCCTATCATAACAAAAAGAAAAGGCTAAACAAAATGAAGATCAATCATGTCTTCACTGATTTGTCTTAGAATTGTGGTCATTGGAAAAATCCTTCTTTCAATCTTTGAGGACCAAGAGTATCCACAAGGACAGTAGCAATATCTGATTACTTTACAGTTTCTAAACATAAAAGTGTGTCCCTTTTCTGTGAGGACTGAAAACCAAGAGAACCTCATCTTTTTAGTGACCTAAGCTACAAATAATATTTGTGACTACATTTAATGTCTACTGGTTGATCTAGGTTTAAAATTTCAAAGAGAAGTAATTACAACAGGGATGTAAGGAGAACATTCTCTAACTTTCAAGGAATTAGTCTGGTTAAATGCATTCCACTGTGCGTTCTGTCAATCAAATCAGAGAGACAGTAGAAAGTAATGATACAAATAAATAACACAGGAATCAGACATTTAAACATCACATAACACACTACAAACCTTATTGCTTTAACGATTTTTTATGAATTATATAATATACAAAAGAAGTAGAATGAGAGCAAGATATTTTAAATATGAGAGAGAAATACATACTTTTTCTGAGCTGCTTCTTTGTGTCTTCTTCCTGGTTTTGCTAGAAAGAGTTAACAGAGGCTATTCCAATTAATAACATGTACTTGACACACCGTGATACGTTGTCCTTCATGCTTATGGTGATCTTCTTTAAAGAAACACCTTAATTAACAACAATCAATTATGAGAAAAGTATTAGCAAAGCAAAATTAGAAGACATTTCAAAAGTATTCTTTGAAGCTTCCAAGATTATTACAAATAAATTAATAATAGTAAGCAAGTAAATAAAATGAAACCCTGAAAAACCAATTTGTTGTAGAAGAGCCCAAGGAAATATCAAAGTTAAATGAAGTGAACTGTAGCAACAAGAATGGACTGCTGAGAGAAAAATGTCAATGTAATTTAAGAATGGACTTTAATTTGAAGTATAATAATGTTCCTTATTTGAGACCACCTTGTCTGTTCATTGTACTATCTTAACAAAGGAAATTGGGTAAGAGGAACTCTGCAATATTCTATAGTACCTTTAGAATTTTTCTAAAAATCTAAATCTCTTCTTTAAAATGTCTATCTTTGGGATGGCGGGACGGACTCGGCACCGGCAAGCTGCTCATCCTGCCCCTCCAGTTCACAGCACCCGCAGTGGCGCTGGCTCTTTGCAGCCTATGCTGGAACAGGAATTACTGTTGCTGAGCTTCAAATTGCAATGTTTTGTGGGAAATTGACTATGTATGTGAACTTTCACACTGGGAAATGGGAACCTGACCTATTGGACACCAAGAGCTGCTTTGGAACAAAGGAGGAAGTTCTTCAGTACTGTCAGGAGACATATCCAGAGCTGCAGCTCACAAATGTCATGGAAGCAAACAAGCCAGTCAATACTGACAGCTGGTGCAGACGGGACAAAAAAGAATGCAAGAGTCACATTGTTATGCCTTTCAAGTGTCTTGTGGGTGAATTTGTAAGTGATGTTCTGCTGGTTCCAGAAAAGTGCCAGTTTTCTCACAAAGAACTGATGGGGGTGTGGGAGAACATCAGCACTGGCGCAATGTAGTCAGAGGCATGCGTGACTGAGGGAATGACCTTATACAGCTATGACATGCTGCTGCCCTCTGTGGAGGACACCAGTTCCGTCTCACTGAGTATGTGTGCTGCCCTCTGACCAAGATAGTTGATTCTGACTCTACCATGTCAAAAGAAGAGGAAGAGGAAGAGGAGGAGGAAAAGGATGAAGAGGAAGACTATATATTTATAAAAGTGAATTTCCTACTGAAGCAGATTTAAAAGGCTTCACAGAAGCAGCTGTGGATGAGGAGGATGAGGATGAGGAAGGAGAGGAAGTGGTGGAAGTTTGTGATTATTACTATGACACTTTTTTCTTTTTTTTTTTCTTTTTTAGAAGAAGCATTTCATTACAGCTTTAACATATTCAATAACATTTTCCAAAGCAAAGATATATCTCTTTCAAAAGTGGCTATAAAATTTTTAGGTTCACAGTTGAATTAATACAGTTATACAATATTGAACTCAGTATAAACCCTGTAAGACATAAAATTGAATGAGTTTTTAACCTTTAAAAAAGATCTCCATTTAATTTTAAAATATACTGTTTGTTACAGACTCATTTTTCCTAATAACACTTAGATATTGGCACATGCATCTCCAATCTGTATGTATCTGCTTATTACTAGTCATAATTGGTTGCACTCGGACCCTTGACACCTGTGTATGGATATAAAGTCATCTGGTAGCTTTCAACAGTAATGTTTATCACCTCTACTAATTAACATGACTACTATGACACTTTTTAAAGGAAATGACTATAATGAGGAGAACCCAAGAGAATCCAGCAGTGACAGCTCTATCTCGCACAACGAAATTGCTCACGATATTAAAGTTCCCCCAACTCCTCTGCCAACCAATGATGTTGATGTATGTTTTGAGACCTCGGCTGATGATAATGGGCATGCTCACTTCCAGAAGGCTAAGGAAAAGTTGGAAATTTGGCAACACAACCATATGGACAGGGCAAAGAAAGAATGGGAGAGGCAGAGCTTCACCAAGAACCTCCCCGAAGCAGAGAGACAGACCCTCATTCAGCATTACCAATCTATGATTAAAGCGGTAGGGAGGGAAGCAGCCAGTGAGAAGCAGCAACTGGTGGAAACCCACTTGGCTCGAGTGGAAGCCATGCTGAATGACCGGCGACGGGTGGCTCTGGAGAACTACCTGGCTGCCTTGCAGTCTGACTCACCTCAGCCTCCTCGTATTCTTCAAGCTTCAGGTATGAATATCATTGCTGAGAACAAAGATCACCTGCCAACACGTGCTGCCTGTTGACCCAGAAAAGGCTGCGCAGATGAAATCCCCGGTGATGACACACCTCAATGTGACTAAAGAGAGAAGGAACCAAAGCCTTTTTTTGCTTTACAAAGTTCCTTATGTGGCCCAAGAAATCCAAGAGGAAATTGATGAGCTCCTTCTGGAACAGCAAGCAGACATGGACCAGTTCACTGCCTCCATCTCAGAGAGCCCTGTGGACATCCGGGTGAGCTCTGAGTAGAATGAGGAGATCCACCCCTTCCATCCCTTCCCTTCCTTATCTGAAAATGAAGGGTCTGGAATAGGAGAGAAATCGGGGCACTGATTAGTGCAGAAGAAAACGTGATTAACAGTAAGAATAAAATGGATGAAAATATGGTGATTGACGAGACTCTGGATGTTAAGGAAATGATTTTCAATGCCAGGAGAGTTGGAGGCTTTGAGGAAGAGCTGGAATCTGTGAGACCTCTGAGGGAAGACTTCAGCTTGAGCAGCAATGCCCTTCTTGTCCCGCTGGCCATTGCTACAGTCACTGTCATCAGCCTGGTGATGCTGAGGAAGAGGCAATATGGTACTATCAGCCATGGGATTGTGGAGGGAGATCCAATGCTCACCCCAGAAGAGTGTCACTTGAACAAGATGCAGAACCAAGGTTATGAAAACCAGCCCTACAAGCACCTAGAGCAGATGCAGATTTAAGGGAAGGAAGTGTGACACCCTGTTGGAGGGTAATGCAGGGCTGGAAGAGGTCCAACATTTGTGCTTAACTGCTGACTGCCAATGACCAGAAGGTCTCATCTTACAGCCTGCCCTCCTGGATTGTTAAGGCTATAAGGTACTGCTGTAGGATTGCAATTTCCATTCTCCTAAGTGGGTGAAAAATGTTAATACAACAACATATGATATATAAACCTTAAAAGAAAAAAATGATTCGTTGCAGATATCTGATGGATATAGTTTTCTTTTGAAAATTAATTAGAAATGCCACTTCCATTATATTGTCTCACATACAATATATAAATGGAATAATGTTGATTTTTTTCAATGATAGACTGTACACAGCTGTTTGTTCCATTTGCAATCTATAAGTCAATTCTTTAGGCTCATTTGTTGACCTGGTTTTTGTTTTTGTTTTTTAGTGTAAAAAGGCAGTATTCCCTTTTTAAAGTTGCTAAGTGGACCTGAAGCACATCATGATACGCCAGTAAACTGCTTCAAAGGATGGTTTCTTAGAAGCCTTGTGTTTTCAGTGCTGGGTACCTGGGTGTTTCTGTACTTGCCCTGTCACCAAGGAGGGTTTAAGGCATTTTCACTCTGGCATCTCCAGTGAGCCTAATACATACAGATGACGGTGTTTACTGTTGCTTCCCTTGAAATCTTGTTCTTCCACAGCAGCTAGCCTGTTGTTGTTATGTGCTGTTCTTCCACTATTGTTTACTGAGCCTTTAATTATCTACTTTTCCTTACAAAGTATGTCCAAATGTGCAGCCTCTTCCTCTTTTGACATCTCCTGCCAAGGCACTGACCCTCTACCCTCCTTTGTACCTCACTTTCCCCCCCACCCCTCTCACTGGCCCCTCTGCTGTTCATTCAGAGAAGACTACAATAAGTTAAGTGATTGAGGACCCAGGGGAGTGCACAGGAGGCTTCTTCATGTGAAAGGAGAATGTTCTAGGTTGTACATGAAACTGGATCTGTAGACACTGTAAAAGTGTTTGAAATTTTTTGTTTCTTTCACATGAGTCTTTGTAACACTAATGCAGCTGATGTTGATGCTCACAACTTTGGGGGGGTTTGTTGTTATTTGTTTTGATTTTCTGTTTTAACCTGAAGGTTCTGGTAACCTGTGCTGTATTTTTTTTCCCTACTTTTATGGTTTCCTCCTCTCCTTCCTCCCCTTTGGCCCTAGCCATGCATCTTCCCACTATGCACAGATTGAACTTCACCTACAGACTCCTTTATTTGATCTGTGGAGAATGTTCAGAACTTAAACACATCGATAAATACTTTAACTTCAACCAAGACACTTTGAAAAAATGTCTATCTTTGAAATTTTAGACAAATAATTAAAAATATTCTGAGCTATTTCCCAGGTTTTCCTTCATTCTATATTACCTTAAATAATCAGTTTTGCCTTTTCTTGAGAGAACTTTTTAGCACCTACCTTCCTGACTTCTGAGTGTAAGGCCCCAGCAGACGAACTCATGAGAGTTTCTGAGTACTGAAGAATTTCTTCTCTTCTCACGATATTCATCTGAACGATGCAGGAAATAAGGTAAGTACATGTGCAGTCTGTCTGCTTCTATGGCTCGGTTGGTGATATTGGTTGTTAATAAGTGTGTATCTACAGTGATTTGGGTGTTTTCATTCATCGCTATTGCTGCCTAGAAAATACGTATCATGGAATAAATATAAAAGGAAATTAGCTACTAGCTTGGATATTGAAGACAAGGCTTTCACAACTCTATAAATTGTAGCTCCTTGTTTTTGTTTCCCATGTTTGAAACCAAAAGGATAAAGCGAAGTGAAAAGAGTCAAGCAGGCACATGGCAAAAGCACTAATTTGTCTTCATTTCCTTTAGTAAGGATGAGACAGATATTTATGCAAATAAGATACCAGAACAACTCTATTTAGAGATGATGCCAGGTTAGAAATGACAGCGGCTTCACAGCTGTGCCCTGAAAACCAATTTCCAGCTCACTTTACAGTTGCTAAACACAAAATTGCTTCATTTTTCCAAGGATCCAAAACCAAGAGAACCTCATCATTTTGTGACCTAACCTACAAATGGTATTTTTGAGTACATTAAATATCTAGTGGCTGGGACCATTTCTAAAATTTCAAAGAAAAGTAATTACACGATGGATTTTAGGATAATATTCTCTAACATTCAAAGAGTTAATCTTGTTATTCTTAGAAAACAATGCATTCTATATATATTCTACCAAGCTTATGAGAGAGACAGTATAAAGTACTAAACAAATGATGCAAGAATTAGCCATTTACACTGAGCATTATACCACAAATCTTGTCTGTTGCAAGGGATATATTCATTTAAAGAGACCAGGTACTGATTCAGACTGAGACATGAAATTGAGACATATGGAAGTATAAAGTAATCAGACATGCCTAAACTGATAAGATATATATGCAGATAAATATTTAGATGATGGTGATGATGGAGATAGATGATAAATGATAGATAGATGATAGATAGATAGATGATAGATAGATAGATAGATAGATAGATAGATAGATAGATAGATAAACAGAATGGGTCATTGGAAAGCAGCATTCATTAATTCAACTGCATTAATACAAGAGAATGGGGCCTGTGAAGATAACAGTATTAGAGTATAAAAGTTTGAAAGTACAAAGCAGGCTACTAGGAAGGTGAAGATACTGGCATTGATTATATGTAATACATTTAATTATACATAATTAAGTATACAATCACTGGGTATATTTACATGACAGGGTCAAAGAAGAGGGTATGCGAGGACAGCTATTCACAGCCAGTGCAAGATAGACTCCAATTTGCTGTATAACCAGGTTGATCTCAAATTCATGAATTCATGATCCTTTGACTTAACTTCCACAAACATGCACCATCATGCACAGCTAGAAGCATCTATGTTTTTATTTTGTTAATCATTTTAGTTTATTACATTTAATCTTTTGAGACAGGGTCTTCCTGTAGCCCCAGCTGGTCTGGCACTCTCTATGTAGAAGGGCTGGCCTCCATCTCACAAAGATCCAACTGCCTCTGCCTCCCAAGTGCTTGGATTAAAGATGTGCAGCACCACGCCCTGTGAAGCATCTATTTTTTAAAGATTATAAAAAGTCTCCCTAGGCAGAAATCAACCTTGTTTCAGAGTTAACGGATGATCATGCCATTTTAGTTCAGACTCAGTTTCCTGAAACTTTTCATCACGGGCATTTCAGATCCCATAATTGTTTCTTACAAGGGCTGTCATGTAAGTCATGGGAATTCCATCAGCATCCTTAGTGACAACTCATGAGATGCCAGTAGTGCTCCCTACATCGCTTTAATAATGAAAAAATGACTTAACCCAATGCCAACTAACCTTTTGTGGGCTTACTGTAAATAACTACTAATACAGACCACCACAATAAATGAGAACACACTCTTTGGCTTATTAGTTGGAATCCCAAAACAAATTGCTTGTGCTAATAGATTGACCCACTAAATAGTAAACCAACACATATTCCCGTGTAGTTGTCAAGTAGGAGAAATTGTAGATATTGTCAGTGCTACCGGGCTTGTGGAAAGAAATATAAAACTATACTGTAAGAGTCACAGGTAGAAGGAAGCAAAAACAGCTTAATCATTTCTATTCTGGGGCCTAGGGAGATGGTCACAAAAACAGACTGAGAAACATTTCCGTATCTCCTTTGCCTAGGAATCTTTAGTCCAAGCCACATCATACAATCTTCTGGATCTAACTGAATATTTATAATAAGTTAGCATTTCTAGAAAAGTTGGAATGAAGTAAATGAATTTTTCTGTTGACATAAGAGAGACCTTCATTGTGAATGTAAACAAACATCTACTTGCTTAATGCTCTATAATTTCATTGAACTGAGTATCAGTCCATCCCTATTTTACTGAATTCTCACATACTTAAAAACACTGAATTTATTCATCAATATACATGAAAAAACAACTTGAATGCAGAAACGGCACTAGTTTTCAAGAGAAGGGATCAGAAAGAGTGGGAAGATGATCAGAAAGGATAATGTGGGATAAATATGATCAAAATATATGGCCTGTATGTATGGAAATGCCATAATGAATCCATTAATATATATAACTAATAAATGCATATGTGTATGTCAACTTTTCACAGGTATTACTCAATATTCAAGATAATCAACTCAAATGGAGGACAGGTTTATTTTGGTTAGTTCAGAGTTCAGGTTGCAGTTCATGGCTGGTACCTCAGTGACCCTGGGTTTGCATAAGTAAGCAGAAACATGTGACAAGGATTTCAGTTCGTGTCATGGTGGCCAGGAAGTATAGAGAAAGGAAATCTAGAGGCAAAGCTTTCGTATCCTCCTACAGACATGTCTCCAGTAGCCTAACTTTCTAATTAAGCCCTGACTCAAGATTTCACCACTTCTTATTAGTGCCACAGTCTGGGGACCAGACCTTTAATGTCTGGGTTCTTGTGATATATTCACAACACAAATCATAAGAATAAGAATGATTATAAACACGAAAAATAAACAACAGCACAGTAAAGAGCAGGATGCCTTTATATAGGAAAACATGAATGGGGAGTGTTTGTTTTTGCTTTTGTTTTTAAAGAATAATCAATTTCTGCCTTGCCCAACTCCAACAGAGTTGAGTACTTTTATAAGCCTCTTTACTGTGTGCCCATTGCTGAATGTCATGAAAACTTTGGCTATAATTCATACATACAATCATTTCTAAAGTGTTGCACTTGGGCTAAATGGTTGTTTCATTTGTAGAGAGATTTGAATATCAGATAGCTAAAGCCCCTTGTTATCAAGGACTGAGCAGATATGTCAAATATGCATCTCAACATGGTGTTACTGGATAGGAAAATTCCTTGGTGCAATTTATGTTCTAGATCTCTCTGCAAGTTAAGGTTCAAACCATACTTTTTCTCAAACAACAGTCTTGTAGGACCTCTCTTCTCACCAGTCTGCCTTATCTCTGGACCTTACTTGGTATCCTTTAAAAAATTCATCAAAAAATACCCATGCACATAAATCTCTATCTGGAGTTCTGTGTTTAGTAATGAACCTTAAGAAACTAGTTAGGTAAAAAGCTATGTATTCTTGCCACTGTTTTAAAAAAATATTGAAACTGTACCTCTGTTAATAAATGGCAACCACTAAATACTAAGGTGCTTGTAGAATTTAATATAGAGCCCTTACACTTAAGCCTCCTCTCAACAGATGGTAATTAGCCCAGAAAGCCACAAATAGCCAAAGTGCGGAGAATAGGAGGCTGCAGAGGGCTTATCCCTGAAAAGGACACCTGTATCAAACCTCTACCACCCAAGGTTCAGGGACAATTGTGACAGAGGGAGAAGAAAGATTATAAGATTCAGATGTGGATCTTATGACTGATGATCGCAAGGAAACAAACTTTACCAGGAAACAGATCAGTTACTCTTATGAACTTACAACAGTGTTAAGAGCATGTGCAAGACCCATGCAACCACTAGCCAGACAAAATCCCATCATAGAAGTGGGGCAGTGTATAAGAAGTTCTGACCTGAGCTGAGGAACAATTGACAACCAGTAAGTACTGGGAGAGGGAGAGTTGGTTTTCTTCAGGTGCATGATGCTGAATAGGTTGACCAGGCTGCAGTAGATGGATGCACTCTGAAGGATATTTAGGGACAGAAACTTGTCTCGATGGTCTTCTATTATTTTTAAAGGCCTATTGGGTTTAAATTGGGTTCCCCAAATTCTCTTGAGTGTGGGTCCATCTCCCGGAATCTGGTCAACCTACCAGGTATGACACCTCAAAAGAAAACTGATGCTCCCTCTCCCAAGAGATATCAACTGCCAGTAGTTACTCAGCTAAGCCTGGGCCTTCTTTTCCATCGCCCCCTCTTCATACTGTTTTGTATTTTTTTTTATTGATTTGAGAATTTCATACAATGTATTTTGATCTTATTCATACCACCTGACCGCCTGAACCCTCACATTGCTGTCACCCTCCCCCCAACTTCCAGTTTTCTGTTAATATTTGTCTTTTTAATAAGGCTATTTCATCTAATCTGTCCTTCCAAAACGTTCTTAGGTGTGAGTCTATCCCCAGTAGCTATCAATTGCCAATAGATACTAGGCAGGGTCTCCTCGCTAATCCACCATCCATGCTGGGGTTTTGTCTAGCCTCAGTTTACTCAGGTCTTGTGCATGGTGCCGCCTACACTGTGGGTTCATAGGTACAACTACACTGTGGTATCCAGACAACACAATTTCTCTGTATTCTTCTAACACCTCTGTCTCTTACAATCTTTCCCTTTTCTCTTCCACAATGATTCCTGAGCCTTGGAGGAGAGGGTATGACACATGTCTCATTTAGTGCTGAACACTCAAAGGTTTGTTTTGCAATTCTTTTCCTTTCTCCTCCCTTTTTGGAGACTGATGCCTGTCTTCTGAGGCCCTGAGGCTAACAGACTGACATAAGACATCCTACTTGAATTTTGCATAGTTTATATGACATTTGGGAGGGGTGACCTACAAAAATAGGAATTCTTATAGGCTTTTTCTTTCCCATATTTAAAATGCACTCAGTCCCCCGCCCCACCTCTTGCTCTACCTTCAGGGGGCCCAATATGGCTGTGGCTCCACCCCTTAATAGCTTGACCTGTAGGCTTGACCTGGCTTCTCATAACTCACAACTCCCCACACACTTTGCCGGGAGTTCCAAAATGGCTACAGCTCTAGCTATTTTCCCAGGGTGCCCCACTATGTCACCACTGGCTGCAAGAAGAAGCTTCTCTGGGGAGAGCTGAGAGATGCACTAATCTGTAGGCATAAGAACAAGTTACTAGGACAAAGTTTCATTTAGCAGGATGAGTGCAGTAGATGCTCACTTATAGCCTGTGTCTTGTCTAGCCACAGATTCTTGTCCCTGATAACAGTGAAAGGCACAGGCACCATCTTCTGTAATGGACCATAAATCCATTCAGAAAATGGTTGGTTGCTTCCACAGCATTCCTCCCACTATTGCACCAGTGGACATATTTCGCCAGGCTGGTTGTTATTCCTGTTCAATGTAGTACTTGCAATTTTAACTAGGACAGTAAGACAAGGGAAAGAGATAAAGAAAGTACAAATCAGAAAGGAAAAAGTCAAAGGGTGATACACACAGATGGCCACAACTGGCCAAAGTGCAGAGAATAAGAGGATACAAAGCACATATCCCAGAATAGGACTCTTGCATTAAACTTCACCCACTCATGGTTCAGGGATCATTGTAGAAGAGGGGACAGAAAGATTGGAAGAGTCAGCATTAGTCCATGACTTTAAAGAAACAGAGTCTTACGGGCCTCTGGAAACTTCCTCATATTAACGTACAACAATGGTGACAATGTGCACAAGATCCATGCAAACTCAGTAAGACAAAAACCCAGCATAAAAACAGGGATATGGGCAGCAGGCCCCAACCTTAGCTGAGGAGCTATTTGAAGCTGATTGTGGCTCGGTGATGGATGGTTGATCTTCATTAAGGGAATAATTCTAGTTAGGTTGACAAGACTCCAGTGAAGAAACTCACACAGAGTGACATCTGGGTACACAGACTTTACAGGCTTTAATATACATGACAGAATGCATGAAATCTGATGGGGAGGGTTATGGCATGCATGCAGATGGGGAAGGGAATCTAAATATGTTTAAGATGTACTGTATGTGGGACAGCTAACTCATCAGTTAAGAGCACTGACTGCTTTTACAGGTAACCCAGGTATTATTCCCAGCACCCACATGGCAGCAAATAATCATCTGTAACTCCAGTTCCAAGAGATCGAAGCTTTCTTCTGATGCCCACAGCATTGCATGACACAGGTGCACTTAAACACATAGAAGCAATACACTCATCCACATAAAATTAAAATAATAAAATATTTTTAAAAGATGTATGAAATGAACAAAATTTCAATAAAAAGGTGTATTCAGGCAAAACCAAAACCCAACAAAAAGAATAGCTTCAAAAAAATCATGGAATAAATCTAATCATGGAAATAAAAGATTTGTATAACACAATTTTTAAGACTATGGATGTGCAAATTGAAGAATACACCAGAAGATGGAAAGACCTCTATCTCCATGGATTGGTAGAATTAATTTGTGGAGATGGCCATTCTACCAAAAGCAAGCTACTGTTTTGAAAGAAATTTTTTTCATGTTTGTTAATTATGTATTTAATAACTACATACTTAGAAGAAGCATTTCATTACAACAGCATTGACATATTCAATAATAATTTCATGAGCTATGATACATCTCTTTCAAAATTGGCTGTAAATTTTTAGGTTTACAGTTGAATTATTACAGTTATACAATATTGTACTCAGTGTAACCCATATAAGACATAAAATTAAATGAAGTCTTAACCTTTAAAAAAGATCTCCATTTCATTATTAAAATATACAGTTTCATACAGAAAGACTCATTTTTAATGCTACTAACATTCAAATGTTTGCACATGTGTCTCTAATCTCTATATATCTGATTATTACTAGTCACAGTCAGTTACACTTGGTTCCTTGGCACCTGAATATGGATATGAAGTCATAACAGCTTCATTTTTTAATTTCAAACATTTTTTTTTATAATCTCACTAACAGTGCACATGGTTTTCTTCTTTCCCCACATCCTCTCCAACGCTGGCTGTCTGATAGCACCTAGTCTAACAAGTGTGCTAAGCATTTCACTACAGCTTTAACATATTCAGTAACACACTCCAGAGCAAAACATCTCTTTCACAAGTAGGTGCAAGTTTCTAGGTTTACAGTTGAATTAATACAGTTATACAATATCAAACTCAGTATAAGCCCTGTAAGACATAAAATTGAATGTTTTTTTAACCTTTCAAAAAGATCTCCATTTTATTTTAGAATATATTGTTCCTTGCAGAAAGACTCATTTGTTTTGATCCTAACACTGAGATGTTGGCACTTGCATCTCTAATCTGTATGTATCTGATTATTACTAGTCATAATCAGTTGAACTTGGAGCCTGTGTATGTCTATAAAGTCATCGGGTAAATGTCAATGGTAATGTTTATCACCTCTACTAATTAGCATGACGTAAATTTCCATGTTTCCTCCTCAAATATAATACATTTTTAAAAGTTTGTTAATTTTTTGTGTGTGTATATAACACAGAACATCCCAAACCATCTTATTCAAATATACACCCACTTCCCAGATGGCACCCTCCCATAGCCTCACTCCCCCCACTAGAGCCCTTACACTCTGATATCCCTGCTACTCTCTGTTGTGTTGTCAGCACCCCAGCCATTCCCAACTACTTGCCCTTCTGGTGAATTTAGTCAGCCTATCTAGAGGTCTTTGTTTTAGGAGGGTCAGCTGTTCTTCATCTAGGAGCAATCAGTTGTGAATATTCCTTTAGATAAGATTGGGGCAGGTAAATGGATGGAACTGGAAACTGTTATACTAAGTGAAGTAACACAGACTCAGAAATAAATCTATATATGTTCTCGCTGATATGTGGATCCTAGAAGCAAACCCTGAAAAGTGATTATGTATCCAGACATAACTACAGGAACCAGGATAATGGAAAGCAAACAGGGAGGTAAAGGAAAAGAAAGAACCTGAAAGAGAACAGTAGGAAACAGGCCTTAATAAGGCAGATATGGATAAAAATTCAGTTAGCTTAAGGGAGGGGGGAGGGAAGGGTATACAAGGAACCTAGGAGATAAAGGGAAAGAAGGAGCTCAAGAGAGGTAGGACCGTAGGAGAAGGGTATTATTAAAGGAAAAAGGGGGGAAATGGGGAAACCTTAAGTAGGAAAATCATGATGGAGGGGTGAGACAATGTGATAAATAAATAATGCATAGCTAGTTTTGAGAATCAGAGGGAACTGTATTAGGCCAACAACATGCTGACAAATTATACATAGCAGATCAAGAAATATATATCTAGGTAAGGTTTATCTGAGAACAATTGGTCTTTGCCCAAGATTTATCTACATGACACACAGTAATGAAAAGTACCAGACTGGTGGAACTAACCTTCTTGGATGTTTAACAGACATATTTTGAGGCCTACAATAATTTGGTTAGGGGAACATGAAGGACAGTTCTTGTTCCTTGCCCTCCTAGGTCATATGTTCCAGGGGACTATGAGCATCTCTCAAAATATCCTGTAATGGTGGTGGGTCACCTGTCCTCTTGATCAAGGAGGCCAAGGAGACCCCACCAGATGGACTTGAACCAGTTTCCAGTCTACAAAGAGGAGGGTCAACACAGAGGAAGCATTTCCTCCATGCTTCCAAGCTAAGCAAGCCATGATTGAGCAAGATGTTTCACTTATCTTCACATAGGTGGAACTGATAAAAGTTAGGAGCCAGGGGCTCCTCCCAAGCCTCTGTGACCCCTGAGGAACAGATCCTCAAAAGACCTTAAGAGTAAAAATAAATTGGTTTATTTGGGCCAACTCTATGGCCTTAAACATCCAAAAGGAAAGTATAACCAAAGATTAAAGGGGCCAATATTATTTCTTAAGAGTCCATATGCATAACTAAAGGGTACATAACAAGCAACAATGCCAGATAGCAGATACCTTCTTTTGAGTTGATGGCCAGGGTGGCCAAAGCGACTCCCAGATAGTAACCCAGCATAGAACAGGGAAAATGAACAGCAGACCCCAATCTTATCTAAAGGAATTATTTTTAATGTTGCTAAAACTAAAATTCTTCAGGCACTTTTTGTCTGCTGTAAGAAAATATTGAAAATAATAAGCTTAATGTTTTTGTGTTAACATTATTAACAAAGAAAGTATTCACTTTGTTTCAAAATCTGTATGGGTATTTTTTTTTAAAAGATTTATTTTTATTTCTAATTATATACATATGTGTGTGTCTGTATGTGAGTATGTATGTGTGTGAATATAGGCACATATGAACTCAGGTCCTGGACAAGCATGTAGTCGCTCTTACAGTCTGAAGTATATCCATAGCCTCTACAAGGGAATTTCTGAGGTATCTATCTTTTTAAGCAATCTGCATATTAATGTTTTGTATAAGGTAAACATGAAATAGACTTCCTTTGTATTTATTATTCTCTATATTTAACCTAGTAGCAAGCTTGTTGGCTTCATTTGTGTTACATAGGAATGCCACATTATTTTTTCTGGTGAACATTTATAAAGCACCTCAATAAATGTAGGAACTTCAGTGTTTTGATGTATCTGATATTATGTATACACATATCTATACCATATACATCATGTTATTAATTTATATGAAAAATAAGGTAGACTGTATTCCATATTAAGTTTGAGAGAATTAAATTGTTTGTATTGCTACAAAAATATGCCTGATGCTGAAAAACAAAAAGCTTCTCAATAAATATAATAAAAAACATTATTTTTCTGATTCTTTTTTTATAAAAAGCAAAGAGAGCTTGTTCTGAATTGGAACAATTTTAATGAATGTGTACACTTTTATGTTGAATTTTACTCAAATATTAAATGTCGTCTTACTGTGAATTTGATATACAATGATTTTATGAGATTGTAGGATGAATAACTAAGGTCTTGACACTTGAATTTCCACCTCTACCTTTTTCTTTGGCTTTCTGAAGAAAGATCATCATGCTGAGAGAAATCAAAGAAAAAAATAAAGTAGAGATAGAGGCAGGGAAGGGAGCAATTCTTTTATTCTTTTCAAAAGCTAAAACTCAAAGAGAAATACATTTCTTGTATTTTCTACAAGGTACTTGCATTATTTTTTTCCATGAGCAAGGTTCAAGAGATGTATGCAATCAACTAATTTGATCTGTATTTTGTATGTAATTACTGCTAGAATTCAATAAAGCAATATTAGGATTTCCAGTGTGTGAAGTTAGAAATCTGAGTTAAACAACTGTATAGATTCTCTATAAGTTATTTTTATGTTTCCTTCAATTACCATATTTTAAATTTCCTTTTTTAATTGTCTATCTTTCTTAAGAGATAAGCATATTATTTTCAATATATTTAACATATTAAAGTGTCTTCATTCTTTGGACTTTGTGGGTTTTTTTTTTTTTAATTCTATTATTCTATGAGAGCTTGACTTATTTTCATGTGGAACAGAAGAAGCAGTATTTGGGCAATGGGCACTGCCAAGAAATTTGGTCCACAATCCCTGTAGTACCCTCACTTTGAATAACTCTACACTTCTGGAATGGAATTGAAGAAAGAAATGTAATCCAGTTCTGGCTTCTGTAATGTAAGCTGACTACACTACAAAAAAGGGTAGCTTTAACTGTTCTCTTAGACAGGCCACTGGTCTTATTTAATTCAATTTTTTATCTGCTTTGTTCCAAAGTAACTATGCTTATTTATTGCAATCAAACCACAATATAGGCATTTATGTTGCTATCATAGAGAAACGTATGCTGTCTCTCATGAGTAATGAAACCTGTCAAATATACTGTACTCCATCCTTTCCTCTAAAAACGTAAATTAAAATATACAGCCGTTACTGATTCTTGAGGGTGTTTCATATGAAAAATGGTCCAAAATAACCATGCTTTGGCTTTCATTGAGTTTAATAAATATATAGCAAGCAAAAATAAAGAAGCAAAAGCAAGCATCCAAACATCATCAATTAGGCACATACAACATCCAGGAGAGAGGTCTGGAGACATCTTATTAAGAGCTGGCAAAAGTAGTATCATGAAACCAGATGCGTAAAACATCCCTCCGAAGCTCCCTGGGAAATCCTGCTGAAACAATTGTGCTGGAGTTTCCAATTGAGTCCCATGCTAGCAGAGTTTTCTACACGGGTGAGCTTCCACCTTTTTGCTCACACCTGGCATTTTTATATAATGGGAAAAACCATTGTAACTTCTATTGGCAGTGGTTTAGCTTCCAGATGTTCTCCAGAATGCATTTTTTAAATACCTTTAGTTCCTAGCTGTTCTTTTCCCCCCTGTTACAAGACTATGGGACCAGTATGATGCAGGACAGGGAGATTTGGAAGACACTGCA
The DNA here is from genome assembly GCF_000622305.1 of Nannospalax galili. NCBI lineage: Eukaryota > Metazoa > Chordata > Mammalia > Rodentia > Spalacidae > Nannospalax > Nannospalax galili. The sequence continues at coordinate 127,852 of NW_008343971.1, forward strand.
AACAAATAATCTTGAGTAGGAGACAAGGGGATGAGGTTCCTCTCTCACAGAATCTACTTTCATAGAGCACAAACAGCATATGACTATTTATCATAATATTTTATATTACAAGGGGGGTTGTGTGTATGAAGGAGAGAATACATAAAAAGGAATCACTATGCATAAATTTGCAGATTCTCTCAAGAAAGGATCGAGAAATAATGAGCAACATAAAAGCAATCTTGTGGATCTGGTGAACTGATCATGACACTCATAAGATTTTATTTGTATTATAGGTATTTATTTTTAAAAATTAAGGTATGGGTAAATTGTTAAAATAACAAATTAGAAAAAATCTACTGAAATAATAATGGCTGTTTTTATGCTAACTGAAAACACAAAGAGCATAATTTTTCATTGCTAGGCAGGGTAGAAAGATGAAGCAGTCTTGTCAAAGCAGGAAGTCTTCTTATTACAGAAGCATCAAAGGAGAGAGAAAATAGAGCAGGGCCTGTCTGAGACTGTTGCAGCTTTCTGTGGATCACTGAAATTGCTTTCATAAATGTGTTTTCCATGACTTAAAGGCAACACTGTACTTCACAAGTATTTCATTTTCTAACATTAATCAAAACAATATTTTGTGAATGGCACCAGAGTCTCAAGCAAACAGGATTAAACCCTGAATTTATCTTTGGCAGAGCCACCTTCTTTTCCTGGATAGTCAGCTACCAAGGCTATATTTCTTATCATCCCCTCAATTATTTCTCATTTTGATTTTTTTCCATTCAGACAGGACCTCAGCTCAACACTCTTGCCAATTTAATTACTTCCTCACTGGTCTGAATGCTTGTCCACCACTCCATTCTGTCCTTACAATCTGTATGCTCTGCTCAAAAACAGCTATTTCTATTTCTTTATTCATTTGCCTTCAAAATGCAATGATAATATGACACACAGTAAAAAATTCTAAATCCCTTAGTTCTTGGAGAAAATTAAAGTTAGTATACCTGATTAAAATATTCAGGAAACACGGGAACAGATTATATCATTCCATGTACATGTGCACATAGACACAGGCACAGAGATACACTAAGCAATACTTTGTTTCTGGGAAACTTCAAGATGGGGGAATCATTTCATCTAACAATTACATTGTAAAAATAACAAATGATGAATATGTAGAGACAAAGATGGTGACAGAAACTGAAAGATAGAGGAGAGAGATCAGAGGACTGGAGGGATAGCTCAGTAGTTAAGGTGATCTGATACCCTCTTATGGCTTCCATGGGCCCCGCATACATGTGCACACATGACTCGTGCACATCCACACACAGACACACAAAAATAGAAATAATCAGTAACAAAAGAAATCTTCAAAAACAAAGCGAACACGAGGAAATGGGGACCCATAAACTAAATATCTATGACAAACATAACCAGTATTTGTTCAGAGATCTTATTTGGAGTCCAGCTCAAACAAACAAACTTAAAATATATGAAAGAATCTTAATACTGGGTTGATATTTACTAATATTCGCAAGCTATTGTTACTTGGATGGAATGAAAAGATGCATACTATGTACATCAACTAAAACTTGACTTACCAGGGAAAGGGCATCAATGTGAGTCTAGATCACTGTAAATCAAACATTATTTTGCATTAGAATTAGCAGGAAAGCTTGTTAAAATGCATTGTGGTAGGCAGCATCCTCCTCAGAGTTGATGATTGAAGTTTAGGATGAAATCAGGAGATTTACAATTCTAATGAATTATTGGACAGTACTGATTGTGCTGGGACATGGACTACAATTTGAAAGTCATTTTATAGACAAATGGCCTCGCTCATGAACTGACCATTGTTAAAGCTGGGAGGGAGGTAAATGGGGTGAGGGATGTGTATTCACTGTTCTTTTCTTTACTTTGGTCAAATACCTGACAAGAGCAACTTAGGAAGGAAGTGTTTCTTTTGGCTCACACATTGACAGTGCAGCCAGTCATAGCTGGGAAGGTAGAGTTACAGGAGCATGAGGTATCTGGTCCCATTGCATTTATAACCAAGAAGCTATACAAATGCTGGTGCTCTGCTTCTATTCTCCTTTTCCTTTAATCAAAGACCTTATGCCATGAAATGCTCCTGCCCACATTTTGAGTGGGTCTTCCAATTCAGTTAACCCAATCTAGAAACTCCCTCATATGCCCAAATGTTTGGCTCCTAGATGATTCTAGATCCTGTCAAGTTGAAAATCAATGTTAATAACCATATTATGTAATTATATTTATTTCTGAAAATGTTAGAAATTGGATGAAGGAGAAAGAGACTATTTATTAAAAGGGGCACACAGGGATTTGGAGATAACATTATATTGTTTTTATGACCCGGAAATTATTTACATACATTGCCAATTTTGTAATGATTCACTAAATTTTATATTTAACCTGTATAGATTTCTTCTATAATCTTGTTACACTTTAACGAAACATTTTTATAAATAAACCTCCTTTTATTTTTATCATATTACTGTGAGATCGATAAAATGTAGAAAAGTTGAACTTTATGTTTATCAAAACTTACCACCTATTAACATTGAGAGATGTAGAGGGATACTGAGACGCTTTCTCAACTGGGAAAGTGAGTTAAGTTTACTCTAAAGCTGAAAGCTTCTAAGAGCCTCTTCCAACATCTGCATCTGCTGTTCTTTGAGTGAATGTGCAAATCATTCCCATGTTTGTGAGAAACTATTAACAATGCACAGGATAGTCAGTGGCGTTTTTCTTCTTTTTATAAGCAAAGCATCCCAAATAAATTGTTTACAACAATTATGTGTCCATTACTTGTCCTCTTATGGTCTCTTTCCTCCACTCCTCTGTGCTCTCATCCCCAACATTCCACTGAAGTTGCTCTTGTAAAATCAAGAAAGTACCAAGGCACCAATCCTAATGGTTAGTTTGGAGTCCTCTTATTGGACCTCATTCCAGTATTTGACCTGCGCATTTCTGCTTTTTCTTGAATCACCTTTTTTTTGTTCTTAGAGACACCTAAAAATAACTTGTTGATTTCTCCTTATCTCCCTAGGAGTTTAATTTCAGTATTCAAGTGTAGTTTCTATTTTTCTATTGTTTTTAAAATTTGGAATGACTCAAATATCAGAGTCCAAACTCTGTACTTTAGTTTATTTCAACCTGAGTGGGTAGATAGATCCATAAGTAGATAAGCACATTGCATTCCATCTACATTCTTATGATTGCAAAATGATTATCTCCATATTTTATCTCACTTTTGACTTCTAGATACAAACATCTAATGTCTTCTATATTTCTAATTAGCTGTCTCGGACATAATATAAACTGCACCATTTGTACAATAAATTCTTATTTTCTACCTAAAAAATAGCCCTCATGTGAAGACTATTATATTTTTCAAAAGTTAGCGCATAGGACCACTAGGTTACTCACCAGATCCTGGAATTTATCTGGGGTTGTGAGTCTTACTGTTCATCCACAAAACACTGCAATTCATTCTCTATCAATGTTTTATTTTGAAATATGGCCCAGAGTAACCGAAAATGACCTTAGTAATGCATCCTGAGCATTCTGACAATGACTTACATGGTAAGGAGATTTCTACTTCTCTGAAACAGAAGGATTGTCATTTTCAGTGACTCTGAAGGTAAATGTGTGTTGGACAGCTGCTGTTTCTAAGCCCTGTGAAAAGCTGGCAGCCAATATGAACTGTGTCATCCAAATATTTCATGTGTTCATTTTCTAAATTGTCTAGCTTCCTATAAAGCAACTATGAATGAGATGCTTTCAGCAAATTGAAAAATCACATTGTGCATAAAGCCTCAACATTAGGCTTCAAGTTCATGTGGTTTGGTGTTTTCTATCTGCTATGGCTTCAGAATATTTTCTATGGTTATTTCTACATTAGCCTGTATCATGGGGCTATAGAATTGCTCTTTTACACTACTGATTTCTGATAGATTGAAAAATGGCCATTTTTACCAGACAAATGACAAAAATGAAGGGATTCATTTTATAAAACACTTGCCATTTTTTATAATATGCCATAATATGTTTCAGTTATGCTTATTTTGACTCTACCATCACGCTTCAAAATAATCAAACTACTATCATCTTCTTAACTATGTCAAAGGCATGTTGATTGATTCTTTTCTTCTCAAATCTATCTTGCTTTCCAAAATATAAAACCATATGTCATTCTTTACCAAACAGCCTATAATGTCAACTATACTTAAATTAGAATCAAACCACAACAGGCTAATGAGAGCACTACTTGTCCTTTCCCACTTCTTTAGCATCTTATTAGTTCACTTCTCCTCTTGCTCTATGTTCTGTCTTGACTTTGGCACTATTCCTGAAGTAAGCTGTGTAAGTCCTGCTTGCAGGAATTCTGATTTTTCTTTTTTCTTGCCATATGATGCATTATCACAATACTGTGATATGCCCCAGAAATTCTTCTGCTGTGAATTTGATTAGGGTGCCACTGGATCACTCTGTTTTTGCAGATGATATTCACAGATGCCACTTGGTAATTCCCCTCTAGTGGTTAGTTTAACTTGTGTAGTACAGGATCACATTACTCACTTGTACGGTGCCTTAATTTGTAGGGATGAAAGGCTCGATTCAGGTGTATTCCTCTTTCTTCCACATAAAGAGAAATCGCATAGATTTTTGATCTAGTGTCTCCTGCTAGATACTCTGATCGCAGCAGTTCAGAGCTCCAAGGTGCTGTATCAAAGGGCAGAAAGTAGGACCTGCTAGCTTCTATGACTGAGAGTTTACAGTGCCCAGCATCATTTCTGCTATAGCTTATTATTGAAAACACTTAGAGAAACTGGCCTTGTTCAAAGTTCAGTGATAAAAATCCCCAATTCTCATAAACAATATGGTTAAAAAATTGGGTCCATCTTTACTGCTTCATATGACATGTTTCTGTTTCTGGTCCATGACTTAGAACATTCTCATTGTGTGTCCCATTACTTCAGATTTATTTAAAATGCTGGTACATTAATTTAATTTAATTTTAATACATATAAAAATAAAAAAGCCTAAAATGATTATGGCAACATACAAATTTTGACTCTAAATTACTTAAAACACAAAATTAATACTGTTTGTTGCCTATGTATTTTAGTTTCCTTTACTAGATGCATAAAACATACAAAATTTTTATCAATTTTCTTCAGTATTTTAATCTATTAATACTTAAATAAAAGTAATTATCTCTATTTTCTATATACTCACTATCCTGAAAAGGATAGTAAGTGTAAAAATGTGAAATAATTTCTAAAAAAAATATTAAAGATTATGTAGTCTACTTTTTAAGACAGCATCTATCGGAGAAAACTAGCACTGAACTCATTAGCAAGCAAAAGCACTGCTGTTCAAGTCTATCCCAATAAGAGAGAGAGGAGGACTCAACTGTGTTGGGGGCAAAAGACAAAAGAATTGACAAAAGTTATGGGAAGTTTTTTTGTGTGAATATGTCATTTGTATTTTCTAATTGATGGTTGTCTACACTTCTGATTTTCTCTAGAAACTGAGATGATTTCTTCTATGATGACATTTCAAAAATAAAATACCCAGGTCCTCAAAATACTCCTATCTCTTCAGAGAGATATTTCTTATGAACCTCGAACTGAGAGCAAGAGAGGAAGAAAAGAAGTTTTGAGGAATGGAGGGAAAAAGGACACGTGGCCAAAGGTAGAAGGGAAGGTACAAGGGTCGGCTGATGGAGGCAATGGGGAAGAGTCAGCAAAGACAATGTCTGTTTAAAAATGCCATAATGAAACGTAATGCTGTTTATGCTAATTGAAACTATATTTTTTCAATGAGAAGCTGGAAAATGTTTCATCTCAGATAGTCATTGAAGGAAATCACAGTTACAGGTGTTCTAAAGAGAACACTGAGAAAATAGAGGTCATGAAATCATGGTAAGAAAGGGCTCTGTCTAAAAGATTACTCATTCTAGGAGAACACTTGACCCTCTTGGTTGCACAGCCTGGAGTTTCTACCTCTTAACACAATATTTAATTTATCTAAATATTCTTTTTTATTTTCTCTTATCTTTTTTTTTGCTTGAATATGTGTGCTTGGTGTGCATACATGTGTTTGTGTATACATATGTGTGCACATGTGGAGGCCAGAGGTTGACACTGAATGTCTTCCTCAATCACTCTTCATTTTATTTACTGAATTGGGGTCTCTCAGCTAGTTCAGCTAGCGGCTTACTATGGGGATAGAAAAGGTCTCCTGAGAACTAGGATTGTAGTTGGCCCACACACCTTCATGGGTATTGGGGATTCACACTGTGCATGAGGATTAAGACTTTGGTCTTCATGCTTGGAAATCAAGTACTTTATCCACTGAGCCTTCTTCCCTGCCCAATATAAATAACGTTAAACAGCCCCTCCCAAGAAAGGGAATTTAATCATTAAGCATAGGCAATATATAACAAATTAATGTCTATTTTTTGTTTTAATGAATGTATGGCTGTCTGGTATCTAAATATGAATGCACATACATTAATGTGTGCTTGGCAGGATCACTGTTGTGAATTTTATTCTGCTCTTGAGACATCTGGGAAGAGGGAATCTCACTTAATAATTGCCTTCATCAGAAAGGTTGGCCTGTGGGCATATCTATGTGTCATTGTCTTGATAGTTAGGTGATTTAGGAGGGCTCAGCCCACTGTGGGTAGTAGCATTCCTGCAAAGGTGGTCCTGGGCTATATAAGAAAGCTAATTAAACACGGTGAAGAAGCTAGAGAGCAAAGCAGTGAGCAATATTCCATTCTTGGTTTGTGCTTCAATCTTCTGTTTTGAGTCCCTGCCTTGCCTTTCCTTGGCAATGAACTATAACCTGTAAGCTAAAATAAACCTTCCCGCCCCAAGTTGTTTTTTGTTATAGTGTTTATCATGGCAACACAGAGGAACTATCAGAGTTACCATTTATAAAATGGAACAAAATTATAAGAAATAAATGTCTATAGTAGAAAGTCTTAGTGCATTTTGAAAACGTTGACAGAGTGCCACATTTAAACCTAAAAATAATCTTACTTCTTTTCTCCATCAAGGATAAAATTCCAGGGGCTCAGTGGTTAAGAGTACTGGCTGCTCTTGCAGAGAACCTGGGTTCAAATCCCAGCACCCACATGGTGGTTAACATTCATCTATAACTCCAGTTCCAGGGAACCTGATGCCCCCTTCTGACATCTGCAGGCATTGTACAAATCTGCCATTCAAGCTACTCACTTGTTTACAGAATCTAACTATTATCAGCCATGGGATTTTGGATTTGCACTTTAGAGGGAGGAAAATTATTTCATGGTCAATAGCCTTAGTCCCCTTGGGATTATAAGGTGGGAACTTTCTGTTTTGGGCAGTAGTTGAACTCATTTCCTTACCTTTACATTTCTCCTGTGGGAAGTTTTAAAATAAAAGGCAACAAACCACGGCAATCCCAATATTTCCTAATAACACACTGCTTGATTTATTGTGTCATTAAAATCTTATGGCATTTATATGAGAATAAAGGGAGACAATTTACATGTTAGGAACCCATTTTGGCATGTATAAAAACAAGGAGATTTACTTTACAATGGTAGGCCATTTATGCTAAAAGTCAGTTTACACTCACAACAATAACATGAGCAGTAAACAAGCAAAGGACAGCTACTGTTAGTCTTTAAGCTGATTGCCACAGCAACTATTTTCATGTTTAATGCCTAACCACATAGAACTACAATTTTTTCCTTCTTTCTTCTTTTTTAAAGTAATTGCCGGGCTTTATTTCTAGTACAATTTTAGATATACAGAATAATTAAACAGATGGTACAGCCAGCTTTCCAAGTATATAGAATTTGTTCATAGACTCAACCAACCATGGATCAGATTTGGAAGCAACACTGAGTTGGTTCTACACATGTACTAGCTTTTCCCCTGTCATTTTACTAAATAATACATTAGAATGACTATATAGTTATTATATTTTATCAAACATTACAAGTAATCTTGAAGTAATTTACTGTATGCAGACAGGTGTACATAGGTTATATACAAATAAGCACCATTTCTTATGCAGGAATTGGGTATCAGCAGATTTGGTAGCAAGGAGAGTTGCTGGAATCAATCAATCTCTGATGGGTACCAGAGACATCCTGTTTAGGTAGTTTCATCAAATTCTCAGCCCCATCCCCTCACTGCTTGCAGTTTTCTCTGTCATTGTTGGCATTGTTGTGACACTTTTGTTACAAATGATAACCAACAATTTATACATCATTGTTAACTTGCAATCACAATTTATATTCTTTTATTGTTTGCAAAGCTCGGGTTTTCACAAAGGTGTGATCCACCATTACATTTTCATATACAATAAATTAACATAAACCCTCATGCATTTCACTTCGTCTTACTTCTCGCACCATTGGAAAGCACTTGTCTACCTAATATTAACAGTTTTGTCTTTCTCAAGTACAATGTAGGCACAGAGTAGTTTATTCAGAGTGGCACCTTTAACTCAGAAATTGTCATAATTTTATTGTTAAATGCTTTATACAAGGGCCTATATATTGGAGGTGCTATTGAGGGTCCCACTGTGAGGTCTTTAACCATTGTGCCCCAGAGTGGGACTGTGGGACACAATCCCCCCTCACTTTCTGTTTCCTCATAATGAGATGAAAGTCATTGCTCCTCTTCAAAACTTTAGCTATGAAATGTGACCACAACACAGACCAAACATGGGGGGGAGACTGAATCCTCCCAAACTGAGTTACAGCAAACTTTTTTCTGTTTATACATAGACTACCTCAACTATACCATTACTGTAATGGAGAATGAACTAGCATAACAGGACACATTCAACATTCCTGTGTAGTTCCATGGCTTCATATACTGTTTTGTCATTGTTGCAATAGGTATTTGATTAATCTAAATTAAGCAGATACTGTTAAAACATGTTTGTTTTTCTCAATGCTTTTTGTTAAGACACTAATATGTAAACACAACACATACATAGCTTTGTTTAAAAAATTAATTTTCTTTATGTGTATGAGTGTTTGTTTGCACGTATGTAAATGTGCCACAAGTGTGCAACGTCAGTGGCAGGCAGAAAAGGGTGATGAATCTCCTGGAACTGGAGTTATGAACAATTATTGACCACCATATGGGTGCTAATAGAGTGGAACCCGGATCCTCTGCAAGAGCAGCCAGTGCTCTTAACCACTGAGCCGTCTCTTCAGACCAAACAGAGCTTCTTGACTGCTGCTACTTCATTTCTGATGAACAGATTTGGAGGATGCTATGTATATGACTAAGACTACCTAAAAGGTAGGTGGTAGAAAGGAAAGGGGAGTGCAACAGGCAAGCAGGGAGTTCATTGAGAAGTTTAGAGTATGAAGACGGAGGGTGGAGAGGAAGAAGTTTCTTACATAATTGGAAGAGGCATGGAACAGAAATGTGAAAACAACAAGGAGAAACAGACACTCAGGGAAGTCACTGAGCAAGTTCAACAGTGGAGAGAAGGACTGCAGGGGGAGACAGAGGGGAAGAAAGCCTTCACCAGCTCTACCGAAAAGAAAAACTTGTATTGGAACTTGCAGTAAAATTTGACATTTGTTTTTATTTTATTTTTTGTGCTTTTAATTATTGAGGTTGGATATTAGTAACATTGTGTCTATGTCCATTTCAAAAGAAAAAAGAGGGAATCGGTTGAAGAAAAGCTTATATGTCTTTGCTGTTTTGTTTTAATGCTATTTAGAGACCACTATTTAAGTGAATGGAGGTGTACACAAAATATGAATTTTAATGATAAAACGCTATCCTCATATACTGACAGGAACAAACAGAACAAAATTGTTTTTAAAAAATGAAGAAACATGAAAAATAGCTGGAAGACATAATAAATTCTGTCTACCTATATTATAGAAAATAATAGACTGTGGGCCAAATTAAAGGAGTGGAATGAGCCTCCTTGTCTTGAAGGAGCCATTCAGAGTTTTTATTTTATGTGTTGAGTGTATTGCCTGCATGTGTGAGAGTGTACCCATCTGTGCAATGCCTGCGAAGATCAGAAGGGGTGTCAGATTCTTTGGAACATGAGTTAGGGATGGTTCATAGAGGCCATGGGTGATGGGACTCAAACTCAGCTAGAGCTCTTAACCGTGGAGCCATCTCTCCAGCTCCCTATCCAGGGTTTAATAGCAAAATACTTTGTGCTTCTTGATGTGGCTCGTTTGAAAATTTTGATGCTAATCACAGACATGATGTGACTGTTTCTGCAGAAACACAGGATGCACATATGGGTGGCATTTTGAGATTGCATGTGGGGGACATTCCTCAAGCATGAGACCTTGCAGAGGAAATATGGCCAGAAAATTCTAGGGAGAGAGGCATCAGCTTGGGACATTTATGTTGATGGCATTTCACTGAACAAGAGCAATAGATTTCTGTGCTGTTTTAAAGACTCAGATGTGTGCTGTCTAGGGCTGGCAGACATTGTATGCAGTTTGTGGCATTAGTATACAAAACTGGAACCTTATGAACTGCTAAAACATGAATGTATTATATTTATTTATTTATTCAGCAGTGATGATATGTATTTTTAATTTTTTATTGATTTTTTGCATATTTCATACAGAACATCCCAATCAATCTTATCATCTTTATACCCCCTTCCCCACTGGGCCCTCCCATTGGAATTCATACATTCTGTCACTTTTCTTAAGGCCTATTATGTCAAGTTACTACCCCAGGGGTTCATCAGTGAAAGTTCATCTGCTTAGGTCAGATTGTCAGAATTCTTTGCTTTAGGAAGATCAGCGCTTCCTCACCCAGCAGTACTCAGTTGCCACTATTTCTTCAGCTAAGGTTGGGGTTTGCTGTACATTTCTCCAATTCTATACCAGGTTTTTGTCTACTTGGGTTTGCATGGGATGTGTATATGCATACTCCATTGCTGTAGACTCATATGAGCAGGGTCCCAGGAGCTTGGTCATGCACCTCCTCCCTGACTCTTACAATCTTTTCACTCCCTCTTCCCCAATCCTCCCTGAGCCCTAAATGGATGAAGTTTAATACAGGAGTCCTGCCCAAAGTCTAGCATTCTGCAGACTCTACACCTTGGCCATTTGTGAACATTTGTGTTTCTGGCCCTCTGTTGCATGAGGGAGCTTCGTTGATGAGCGTCGTTGGATATTCTGTACTCTTTACCATTGTTATATGCTCTGTAAACATTAGGTGTAGAAGTTGCATTGTAGATGTGTCATTTAGGCCTGGACAATTCATAGACAGTGTCTGTGTGTGACCAGTTGTGATACTTGGTAATAGTCTCCATCTGGTGCAAAAGAAGTTCTTTGATGAGTGGTGACTGAGATATTTGTACACATACACACACACACACACACATGTGTATGTGTATATGTGTATATAAGTATATACAGTTGTATGTATAAGGATACATGTTTTACACATAGTAAGAAATTACATAAGGATGTGATACTGTTGGGGTTTTCTCTAAGATCTATGACCTCTCCAGCCATGTGTATTTGGTTATGTTTACAGTATCACACTTGAGTTTCCTCCCACTGAGTGGGCTTTCAATCCAATTAGGTAGCTGTTGATTGCCCCGGGTTAAAATGCCAGTACAGCACCAATGTCAAATGCAGTGCTGATCATTAAGGTGCTCATTTCATCATGAAGCTGGTGTTGGGCCATCGATTGATATTTTATATTGACACCTTCATAGAGCTCTCCAAAGCTATCAGAGCTAGCTTTCAGAGGGAGTGGCTTCCAGGACAGCTCCAATTTCACTGTACCAGATCCTGTGTCCAAGGAAAGTTCTCTCTCCAGCAGTAGGGTCTTACCTTCAAGTTTTGTGAGGTAATCAAGTACTGTGGCAATAGCCTGTGTGATTTGGAGAGTCTCTTGGACCACCCTGGCCAACAACACAAAGGAATGTTTCTCCTGTCCGGCACTGTTTCTCATTATGCAGCCTTTAGCTATACACATGCATTCATGTAGAGACATTGTATGTGTAATTTGTTATTAGGCTGTTGGATTAATATGATTCCCTCTTGGTTTTTAAAAACTAGCCAGGCATTATTTACTTCTTTTCTCTCTCTCCCTAATGCTTCTACCATGGTTTCCCCATTTGAAATGTCCCTGTTTCCCCCATTTCTCCCTTGATAATAACTGTCTCCTATGTTCTCACCTCTCTTGAGCTTCTTCTTGCCCTTTATCCCCAAGGTTCCTTGTGTAACCCCGCCCCCCATTTAAATACCATTTTTATCTGTTTATCCTTTAGTAACACCTGTCTCCTTCTGTTCACTCTCAGGTTCTTTCTTTCCCTTTACATCCCTGTTTCCTTTACATTATCTTGGCTCCTGAACTTACATCTGGGTATATACTCACATATATGGATTCAGTGCTAGGGTCCACATATGAGGGAGAATTTATGTCATTTGTTTTATTGAGTCTGTGTTACTTAGTATAACAGTTTCTAGTTCCATCCATTTAACTGAAAATTTCATGATTTTGTCTTTTCTTTGCTGCTGAGTAGAGAACTCCATTGTGTAAATGAACCACATTTTCATTATTCACTTGTCAGTCAAGAGACACAGGTTTCTTCCATCTCTTAGCTATTGTTAAAAGAGCAGTAACAAATATGGATGTACAAGTATCTCTGAAATAGGACCAGTCCTTTGTGTATATGCCAAGAAATGGTATAACCAGGTCAAATGATAAGTTCATTTTTAGTTTCTTGAGAGTTCTCCACACAGCTTTGAATAGGAGTTGCATGAGTTTTCAATCCAACAGGAGTAGATGAGTGTTCCCCTTTCCACACATCCTCTCTAGCATTTGACATTATTTGTTCTTTTGATCCTAGCCAGTCTGACTAGGGTAAGATGAAACCTTAAAGTTGACTTAATTTCCGTTTCCCTAATTGCTAATGATGTTGATCATCTTTGAACAGGTTTCTTATCCATCTTTATTCCTTCATCTGAGAACTCTCAGTTCAGATCCTTGGCACATCTTTTAATTGGACTAGTTGCTTTCTTTATTCTTTGTTTTTTGAGATTTTATGTATTCTGGATGTTAATGCTCTCTCAGATGTGTTGCTGGCAAAGGTTTTCTCCCACTCTGTGGGTTTTGTCTTCACTTCCTTGGTTGCTTCCTTCGCTGTACAGAATAATTTTAGTTTAATGAGGTCCTTCTTGTTGAGTCTTGACCTTAATTTCTAAGCAATTGATGTCAGGTTTTGAAAATCCTTTCATACTGCTACATCTTGTAGTTTATTGACAATGTTTTCTTCTAACAGTTTCAGATTTTCAGGTTTCACATTGAGGTCTTTGATCCATTTGGAGTTGACTTTTGTTCAAGGTGAAAGATAAGGGTCTAGTTTCATTCTTTGGTAGGTGGAGATCCAGTTTTGCCAGCACTATTTGCTGAATATGCGTCTTTCCCCAGGTAAATGTTCTTAGCTCCTTTGTTAAATATCAGGTGCCTGAAATTGCATGTACTCATGTTTGGAGCTCTATAGTCATTTGAAATTTAGATACCCCTCCACCCCAGAATTATTCTTTGTGCCCAGAATTACTTTGGCTATCCATGGTCTTTCATACTTCAATATGAATTTTAGAATTTTTTTTTCTAATTCTGTGAAGAATGTCATAGCCATTTTGATTGGCCATTGAATTTATAAATGACTTTTGGTAAGAAGGTTATTTTTACAATATTAATTCTTCCAATCCATGAGTATGGGAGGTCCTTCAGTCTTGTGGTTTCTTTCTCAACCTCTTTTTATAAAGACTTAAAAATTTTATTGTAGAGGTCTTTGATATCTTTGGTCAGGTTTATCGTGAGATTTTTTTTTTTTTTTTTTGAGGTTGTTTTGAATGGAAGAGTTTTCACTTATTCTTTCCCCAATTGCTTGGTTGTAGTACAGAGAAAGGCTACTGATTTTTGTAGATTAATTTTATAACCTTTCACTTTTCTGAAAGTGTTAATCATTTCTAGGAGTTTTCTTGTGGAATTTTTTGGCATCTCTTAGGTATAATATGTCATCTGCAAAAAGGGATAATTTGACTTCTTTTAAAATTACTATGACTTGAATTTCCTTTTTGTCTAATTGTTCTAGCAAGAGTTTCAAGCACTTTTTAAAGTAGGAGTGATAGTGGACAGCCTTCTCTGGTTCCTGATTTTAGTGGGAATGCTTCCATTTTTTCTTCATTTAGAATGATGTTGACTGTGGGTTTGTTGTATATAGCTTTAATTGTGTTGATGTATGTTCCCTCCAGTCCAAGTCCCTCTAAGACTTTTTATCAAAAATGCATGTTGAACTTTGTCAAGGGCCTTCTCTGAATCTATTGAGATGACCATGTAGTTTTCTCCTTTGCGTCCGTTTATATGATGTATGACATTTATTGACTTACATATATTGAACCATCCCTGCTTCTCTGCAATAAAGCTGACTGGGAGTTTTCCCTCTCTTTCTATATTTTTGAATAGTTTAAGTTGTATTGGATATAAATCTTTAAATGTCTGGTAGAATTATGCTGTGACTTCTTCTGGGCTTGGGCTTTTTTTAGTTGGGACGTTTTTTTGTGTTACTCTTTCAATTTGTCTAAGTTGTTGATCTCTTTTTGGTTTAGCTTTGGTGATTCCCATGATTTTAGGTACATGTCTATTTCATTTAGGTTTTCAAATTTAAAAGCATATAGGTTTTTAAAATATTCCCTTATAATTTTCTGGATCTTTTTGTGGTCTAGTGTGACAATTCCCCTTTTGTCTCTGATTTTGCTAATTTGGAGTTACTCTTGTTTTCTTTTTGTTAAGTTGGCTAAGGGTCTATTTATCTTGCTTATCTTTTCAAAGAACTAGATCCTGGATTTGTTGATTCTTTGTATTGTTTTCTTTGCTTCTATTTTATTAATTTCTGCCCTGGTTTTTGTTATTTCTTCTTGTCTCCTGGGTTTGTGCTTCATTTGTTGTTCCCTTTCAAGAGTCTTGAATTGCAATCTTAAGTCATATTTTTGTTCTTTCTTAATTTTAAACCTAGGCACTTAGAGCTATACACTTTACTCCTAAGACTGCCTCAGGGGTTTTGTTGTGCTTATTGTCCTTTTTGTTTACTTTCAGAAATACTTTTACTTCTTTCTGAATTTCTCCTTTGACCCGTTCATCATTCAGGAGAGTGTTGCTTAATCTCCATGAGTTCTTGTAGTTACTAGGGCTTCTTCTGGTATTGAATTTAAGCTTTATTGCATTGTGGTCTGATAGAATGTATGGAATTATTTCAATTTTTTTGTATTTGTTGTGACTTGTTTTGTGCCTCAGTATGTGGTAGATTTTGGAGAAAGTTCCATGGGGTGCTAAATAGAAAGTATAGTATTGGTGCCTGGGTGGAATACTCAGTAGATATCTGTTAGGTCCATTTGATGTATGGTATTTTTTAATTCAGATGTCTCTGTTTATTCTTTGTCCAGTTGACCTGTCTAATGGAGAGAGGATGTATTGAAATACTCTAGTCATAATGAGTTGATATTAATCTATGTCTTAAAGTCCTGTGGTACTGTTTTTATGAAGTTGGATGCACCAGAGTTTGGTGCATATATGTTCATAATTATAACATCTTCTTGGTCAATTGTTCCTTTAATCAGAAGGAAGTGACCCTCTTTATGTCTTCTGATTAGTTTGTTTGAAGTCTATTTTGTCAGACACTAGAATTGCAAGTCCTGCATGTTTCTTAGTGCCATTTTCTTGGAATATTATATTTCTATCCTTTCATCTTAAGGTAGTGCCTGTCCTTGAAGGTCAGAAGCATTGCTTAGAGACAACAAAAAGATGGATTTTGTTCCTTAATCCATTCACCTAGCTTGTATCTTTTGACTGAGGAGTTCAGTCCATTGATATTTAATTATTGAAAGATGTGTATTGATTCCCAGCATTTTGATTTCTGTTGTTTCTTGGTCTAACTGTGCATTTCCACAATTATACTTTCATTTAGTATCTTTCTGTTGCTCCTTGGATTTAGTCATTCCTTTCTTCAGTTCTTTGCACTGCTTCAAGAATTCTCTGAAGTGCTAGTTTTGTAGACATGAAGTCTTTCTATTTTTGTTGTGGAAGATTATTTTTTGACAATAGACATTTTTACTGGATAAAGTATTCTAGGTTGGCATTTGTGGTCATTTAGAACTGGGATACTTTGGTCCAGGCTCTTCTGGTTTTCAAAGTTTGCACTGAAAAGTCAGCTGTAATCCTAATGGGTTTTCCTTTATGTATTACTTGTTGTTTTTCTTTTACAGCTTTCAGTATTGTCTCTTTATTCTGTACATTTAGTGTTTTTACTTTGATGTGCCATGGAGAGTTTCTTTTCTGGTCCTGTCTATTTGGTGTTCTATGTGCTTCCTGTATTTCTATGGGCACGTCTTTCTTTAATTTGGGGAAATTTTCTTTTACAATCCTGTTGAAGATCTTGTCTATACCATTACCTCGAGATTCTTCTCCTTCCTTTATGCCTATGATGTATATATTCAGTGTTTTCATCGTGTCCTACATTTCCTGTGTATTCCATTCCTGTGTTTTCTTAAACTTTTCATAATCTTTGCTTGAACAGTACAATTTTTCAACTTCATCATTCAGTCTTTATATTTTCCATTTCATTCATTTTATTGGTGAGGCTTTCTCCTGTCATTTCTAATTGGTTTATTGAGTGTTTCATGTCCTTCTTCATTTCATCCTGAGTTTTCTTTAATATTTCTAATTCTTTTGAGAATTCAGTCAGAATTTTACCCCTATCGTCTTTAAATTATTTGATTTGTTTCTTTGTGTGTTCTTTAAATTTGTTGAATTATTTGATCATGTTTAATGGGTTGTCTCTATTGGGTTCTTTTTTAAGAACTCCTCTATAGGACTTCTGGTGTTTGGTGGGGACATATTATTTGGATTTTCATATTATTATTTTTTCATTGTGATTTTGGCATGTAGATTTCTTTTGTTGTTTCTGATTCTGGTGTGAGACCCAAGCCTTCTTTTGTTGAGTTTAAGTCTGTTTCTGTCTGTATACTTGATGTGCCTTTGTTTTTTTTTTTCTTATTGGATATGAAAAGCTGGTTGGTCTAGGCTTCAGGTTCTCTCTTTTGATTTTATGTTGGAAGGACCAGATGGCTCTAGTCCAGCTACTCAGCAGTTTCCACAGAGTCCCATCAGGTGAGAATTAGATGCTCTAAGATTTCCTTCTCAGGTCTGGGGTGAGTTTGTCATCGGGCATAACATTATTTGGCTAGCTTGCTAGGTGGAGCCTGGATTCAGGTGATCTCATGCAGTCTGCAAATTTCTGACCCTCTACTAAAGGCAGAAAAGTTCAGCTCTGCAGCAGTGGGAGGGGCAGCAGATGGACTCAATATAGAAGGATGGGCAATGCAGGATTTGGAAAGCTCACTGCCAAGCAGTATTCAGAGGATAGTCCAGAGATCTGGGGTTCTAAGAGCAAATATGCACCTGTGCCCAAGGCTAGAAGGAGAACAGGATGGTGGGTCAGGATAGAAGGCTGATCTCAGATGTGAAAGGGCAAGTTGGGGGTGGTGACAGCCTGTGAAGGCTTTAAGAAACTAGACTGAAGAATTGAGCTCTTCTGGGTATAGTCAGGATGAGGAGCAGTGGGCGGCTCTGGACTAAGAGGATAGTCCAGAGATCTTGGGTGCTGAGAGCAAGTGTGGGTTGTAGCCAAGGATAGAAGGAGAATAGGACGTGGGGTGGGAAAGATTAGATTTTCTTAGGTTGTGGTGGAGTCAAATGCAGTAGATGGAATCAGACTTAATAGGGAAGAGGCTGGTCTCTTGAATCCCAGGCTAGTTGGGACAGCCAGGATAGAAGGCTGGTCTCAGGTGTGCAAAGGCAAGTTTGGGGGTGGGGACAGCCTGTGAAAGCTCTAAGAAATCTAGGCTAAAAAATTAGCTGATCTAAGTTCAGGGTATCCTAATGCAGTGGGCATGTCTGGGCTGAGAGTGTAGTCCAGAGATCTGGGGTGCTACAAAAGCAAGCCTGTGCCAAAGCCAAGGGAACAGGATGTGGGGTAGAGGAGGTTGAATTTGCTCAGGTTGTGTGATGTGTACTTGTAATCCAAATATTTGGGAAGCTGAGGCAGGAGGACATGAATTTGAGGCCATCTTGGACTTCATAATAAGAATCAAAAATGAATAAATTAATAAATGAATGAATAAATAAAGTTACATGTAAAAACGTTTGGTACCAGTAAACTTTTAAAATTTATTCTCACTGATTTTAAGAAAAATCAAGAGCAAAATAAAAAAAGTCATCTTTTAACCTATCTGTGTAATACCTGCGTGTTTACATATATAAAAACATCCACTTTACCTGCGTGTTTACATATACAAACCATCCACTTTCTATTTCAGTTTTTCTTTTGTATAAGAGGAGCAGTTGGTCAGTTGCACAAGGCTATGTGTGTTTTGTTTTACAAAAAGAAGGGGACATTTATAGGCAATTTTTTATTTGGTTTAGATATAAACAGGTAGATGACACATATCAATTTTAGATAACTTTCTTAAGATTCACTGATTGTAGCCATTCTTGGTTAAAAATTTACTTGGATTCAAAATACACTATAGTTCCTCTCTCTAGGTTGCATTGGTAGAGTCTGAATCTTCTCTAAATATTGAGTGTTGGCGCAGTTGTGGGTCTGTCTCTCAGTCCTGAACAACACTGCAGGATTCATTTTCCTGCCATCTGTAGTCTGAACTACTGGAGAATTTTTCAAAGACAGATTTGTTGTATAGCTGCATTTTTGACCTTTGAAAGTAATGCTTGCATGTTTGTTTAGTATCTCACTCTTGCTACAGGGGGTCCTCAGTAGCAGATGTCTGCTTTCTTCCTCTGCTCCTCTGCCATTGTCTCTGGATATGCTGGTACATACTCATGAAACCTAACTACTGAGTTCCTAGAAAAGTAACTGATTTTACCCAGTTTTCATACTTTTGAATCCACCATTGATTCTGTTATACATGATGAGTGCATTCTCTGACTCCCTCCGCATCATTCATTCAAACATTCATTCAGAATGTACTGATTCACTATGTACTCTATCAAAATTCCTTTGAGAGTACACAGTGATCACTGGACAGTAATTATTATGTATACTATGTGGAAGAAGGATACATTCCCAGAGAGAAAATAATTAGATTTATAAGAAAGAGTTGTAGATATCCAGGCAAAATTTTAAGTGTGGTGACTTAAAGGGACTCACTGAGAAAAGAATGACATAAGGAATGTGTTCCTTGAGTAACTTGGGATCAGCGTATTTGATGCAGGAAACAGGTTCACAGACTAGGAGGTGAGCTTCAGGGCTAGTTTTTATAAGTGATGAGAATTCCATTGTGCACTGTGAAGAAGTATGAAAATTAAAGTATAAAAGTCCGTGAGGCAGCTGCAGGGGGTGAGAGAAGAAACACCATGTAAAGGTTTTGAGATCAGAGGTAGAAATGTATTTTCATTGTAAGTAAAGTAGAAACAGGATTTTGAACAGAAAAGTGACAAAATCCAATTCATGTTTACAGGATCCTACACTTCTTGAAGATAGCACAAAGAAGGGCAGATTGGGACTAAAGATATGGCTCAGTGGTTAAGAGCATTGTCTGCTCTTACAGAGGACCTGGGTTCGATTCCCATCAACCACATGGCAGCTAACAATTATCTGTAACTCCAGTATCAGGAATCAGACACCCTCTTCTGACCTCCATGGACATTTCACGACACTGGTGCACTTAAACACATGCAGGTAATACACACATACATATAAAATAAAGTTTTTTTGTTTTTTGTTTTTTGTTTTAATAAAAGAAGGGTTGATGGGGCTGGAGAGATGGTTCAGCAGTTAAAAGGACTGACTGCTCTTGCAGAGGGTTCCCAGCACCCACATGGCAGCTACAAACTGTTCTTAACTCCAGTTCCAGGGGAATCCAAGGCCCTCTTCTGCCCTCCGAAGAATTGCATAGATGCAGGCAATACACTCATACACATAACATAAAAATAATAAATAAAATATTTTTAAATAAAAGAAGGGTAGAATAGTACCTAGCTAGAAAAAACTAGAACTGCAAGAACTGAGGGAAGATAGCATGAGTTGAGAATAAACAAGTCATGCTTTTGGAGCGTGTGTGTGTGTGTGTGTGTGTGTGTGTGTGTGTGTGTTTGTGTGTGTGTATGTGTATGATATGTGTATGAATATGTGCTTGTGTGTGTATTTATGCCTGTATCAATTCATATATATGCATATTCGTGTATGTGAGTGTGTATTCACAGCATGTGTGTGAAAGTCAGAGTGAAACCTGTGTCACCCCTTACCGTCCTTATAGCTTGGAATAGGGTCCTTGTTCACTGTCATGTATGCCAGGTTAGCCCACATGTGAACCTACAGGGAATTTCATGTTTCCAACTCCTACCTAATTTAAAAAGCATTGGTATTGCAGATGTCCATGTACTACAATGTCCAGCTTTATGAGGAGTCTGGGGATTCAAACTCAGGTCCCCATACACATAGGTAAAATGCTTTCTGACTTGGATATATTTTGAGAGTATTTCCCAAAGGACTTGACAATAACTTTGATGATAAATACAAAAGAAGGAAAAATCATGAACATCCATTGCCTATGTCCTGAGCAAAGTGAAGTATCTTCAAGTCCCATTTCTTTACTTCTTCCTACAATACCCAGCATATTTCCCAGCTCGAGTTAGAGTAGGATCTGCCTGCCAAATAAAGTGCCAATAAACATTTGGTCTTTTGCTGCTAATAGCTTTTATTTTTCTCCTAAAGCATTTGAAACCCTGGACTTAACCTACCTAACTTGGAACTTGTAGTTTCATCCTATTCATGAGAAATGCAATCTGTTCTTTTGGCATATAATCCTAGCCTGAGCTCTCTACTCTTTTGGTCAAGAAATACTTAGCTCAGCTATTTGACATAGGGATCTCATTTCAGTTATGCCTTTACCCTCTGAACTAAGCTTCGAGGTAGGGTTTGAGTATAACAGATGCCCATTTATATGGGTAACTATAGAATTAGAAAGAAATAGTGAAGACAAATGACAGTTTTGTCATCCCTGCTGTGGTAGCTCTTATGTCTGATAGGATTTTAAAACCCAAGTGCGGAAGCTGTTCTTGTAGCATGAATAGCAAAATGAATTTCAAAAGTGACCTTGCAATCCAGAATATTTTATGACCACCAAAAAGAGAATTTCCTTGGCTATTCTCATGCCTCATGAGTTACTTCTGCTAACATTTCTCTTTCTCTCTCTCTCTCTCTCTCTCTCTCTCTCTCTCTCCCCCCCATCAGACCAAGCTGATCGTGATTTCGGTCTCACAGAGATTCACTTGCTTCTGACTCCTGAATGCTGGGATTAAAGACATGCGCCACTGTGGCAGGCATCTGCTAACATTTTTCTTTGCCACTATGAAAGACGTCTGTCGTCTGACAGCCGGGCCAGTCCCTCTGCTTTCATCAAGAAGGCTCTTCTAAACGTTGATGCTGACTGCTTCTTTCTGCTAAGCTCTATAGCACCTTCATTCTTTCAAGATAGCTCTTTCTGCGCTCTCTTATACTAATTAACAGTTGTCTTCAAAGTGTACCTGTCTGGCTTCTCTTTATTTTATAAAGTCAATAGCCACTAAATATAAATTGAACTGTTTGATGTCTTTGTTTCAACAATTTCCCTTTATTGAATTGGTTTATTTTGTTTGCCTTTTATTTTATTTGCAGTTCAATATTGTTGAAGTAGGAAAACCAGCCGTGTTTTCTTCCTCGACTGATCAGTGGCCTCTAAGTCACTTCCTCTCCCAGTGAGCTGATATTTGGTAGTTAGTCTATGACCTGATCATTGAATAAGGAGAAAATAGGTATTAAAAATGGAAGGAATCTCACATCCCATCTGGGACACTTCTAATTACATTGTCCAATTTCACAGCCCATCAATACATGCAATTAGTGAATGAAAACATCTAGTCCACTTTTCAATTGTGTGTTAACCTGTTGGTTTCTATTGATGTGACCATAAACCTAAGGAAGTCAGTTTGCAAAGATTAAACATTTATTTTTGGCTTGATTTTAAATGTCCCAGGACATAGTTATTTGGCTCCACTGTTTCGGGGCCCATAACAATGCTGATGGAATAAAGCTGTTCACCTCAAGGTGGTCAGGAAGCAAAATGACAAGAGGAAGGGACTATCCCACCCTCATGTAGGGCACATGTCCAACAGCCTCACTTCCTTCCAATGGGATCCACATCCTACAGAAACACAAACTGACATCCAAGCTTGTAACGTATGGACCTCTTTAGGGAATTTGTGCTAGTGCTGTAGCCACTATGGACAGCACTGAGGTTTCTCAAACAATTAGAAGAAGATCTACCATATGATACTCCAAGGAGTCTATATAATAAATAACACATACATATTCATTGTTGTTCTATTTACAATATCAAGGACATGGAATCACTCTAGATATCCATCAATAGGTGAACACATACACACAATGGAATTTTATTCAACTGAAAAATGTTAAATTATGTTATTAGCAGGAAAATGTGTGACTATGGAAATAATTATACTGAGGTGATCTAGACTCAGAAGGATAGGTACATGTTCTCTCTCATATATGCAGACTAGCTTTTATTATTTGTTTATTATATGTGTGTGTGTGTGTGTGTGTGTGTGTGTATAAGTATGGTATAGGCCTTTTTTGACTTTTGAAGGAAGGGTCTTCCTGTAGTCCCAGCTGGCCTGGAGCTCACTATGTAGACCAGGCTGGCCTCCCAAGTGCTAGGATTAAAGGCATACGCCACCATGCCAGGCTAGAAAAAAAGACATTTTAAAGAAAGAAGGGAATGTAGTGGAACATGAGACATGGAGGTAGAAGGGGAGCTGTGAGAGGGGAAAGAACAAGGGAATCCAGGATGGGTGAAAAGTGGAGGGAGGAGGAGGAGCTACAAAAACAAATTATGTATCAAAATGCCACAGTGAAGCCCAATACATTGTATGCTAATTTAAAAGAATAATAACAAATTTTTCTATTAGAAACAGAATTCAATCTCTTTCAGTTTGAATAAAAAATTCCACCTACTGATAAGCTCACTTTTGACACTTTGTCCCTCCATAGTGGTGCTGGTTGGGATATTTATGTAACCTTTAAGAGGTGGAGACTTTCTGGAAAATGTGCATCACTGGGGGCCAACTTTGAGGTTTTGTAGCCTGGCTCCACTTCCTGCTCTCCCTCTACTTTCTGTATGCAGATGAAATGTGATCAGCCAGCCTGGGGCTCCTACTCTCATGGCTTCTCTGCCATTTCTCCTATAAATTGATTATCACAGCAACAAAAAAGTAACTAAAGCACAATCCATAACAAAGAGCAACTGAAATTTTCACAGAAATTCAATTGCTTAGAATAAAAATATAGAATAACTCAAGTATATTATTTACATGTTTGATGATAGTAGTTCATATATATATATATATATATATATATATATATATATATGCTGAATGTAACATGATTT
Organism: Nannospalax galili; assembly: GCF_000622305.1. Lineage (NCBI taxonomy): Eukaryota > Metazoa > Chordata > Mammalia > Rodentia > Spalacidae > Nannospalax > Nannospalax galili. The sequence continues at coordinate 151,412 of NW_008343971.1, forward strand.
ACTCAACTTCAACTTTACTTTTCATTTCAGCAAAGAAAAAATATAATTAGAAGAAAATTTATTATTACATAAACATTGAATTTCTTATTCTAATAGCATTTCCTTTTGGACAATGTTGCTGTATCACACAGATCACAGATAAACAGCTCCATATTTACCAGGGCACCCTTAGTCCTTTCCCTTTGGATTGTTTGACAACGTCAAAATTCCAGAGCTTAAATACTTCTTTTTTGTGTGAGTCAGATCTTCTTTCTGGATTCAAGACCAAAAATTCCAAGGATGTTCTTTAATAGAGAACCTGATAAGCTTTCCTAATATAATGAACATTATGCAACTTATATAACAAGTAATTTTATTTGCAACAATGTAACAAACCTCAAATGCATTAGGTCTGTATTGTTCTAAGCATGTAACTACCATAGAGTAGCTTTGGTTGCAACTACTGGGTCTATTTCAAGCTTGGACAGATGAACCTTGGAGTCCCTACATAATTATAACACCTTTCCGCCTGTTGAGTCAATCTGTGTTATGAAATCTGCTTTCTCGAAACTTCTTTTATTTCTTTTGAATTTCTATTTGGCCTGTTGAAATCCTTTTACTGCCTTCTTATGCTAGGTAAAGGCAGAAAACAAGTCTGGCAGACATTTCTTCCACATGATAAAATCTCCTTGATTATGGGGGATGCAACAGAGTGCTGTAGAAGGTGTGGATCAATACAATTAAAAATCAAACAAACCACAACAATAAAACTCGGCTCAAATTCACCCAAAAGGATTGGTTCTTCCAACACTGTTCCATCTCATTAACCATTGTCAAAAATCACTACTCAGGGCACCTAAAGTGATTATTGACTTTAGAGCTTTTCTTCCAATTTTAAAGTGTCTGGTGATATCATAAGTTCTGTGGACTGGAACAACCTTCAAGTGTGCTTCCCTGAAGATCATACTTGCTTACTAAGGTCCAAGTCTGACAGTCACAATAAACCTTTGTTGACCTGTAGTACACAAACCTGAGGTTGTCTGAGAGGTTGTTATGTGGACCTCCACCAGGATATGAGGTTACTTTTATCTCTGTGATTACGGGAATTTTTTTTAGTAGGTCTGTCCCTTTATGCTTAAAACAAATGTGAAATCTGCTGCATTCTAGAGGGAAACTAGGTTAGCCTTGCTAAGTATACATTTGAGATAAAAAGTAGGCCTTAACTCCAAACAGTAAATCCAACATATGAATGATGATTACAGCTCTTGGTAGAAGTAATTGTTGATGAAGAAAGAATTGGCAAAACTGAAAAAACTGTTTGTGAGATGGCACTGCCATTTTATCTTGTTCTTCTGAATTATTATCACAAATAATCCAGGTATTATCAATCCATTAGTTACTTCTCTCATTTCTGTGACTAAATAGCTGATAAGCAACTAAAAGGAGAAACGGTTTTATTTTGGCTTAAAATTGGAGGTGATACAGTCCATCCTGGCAAAGTAGGTGTGATGGTGAGTTACTCACACTGAGTCACAGGACTGTGTGACACAGGACTCAGGGGAACTGAATATATATTCACCTTTCTTTCTGCCTTTTTCCTTTTTATTCAGTATGGGACTTGAGCACACAGTTAACCATCCTAGTAAATACCCTCACTTACAAGCCCATAGATGTGTCTCCTTGTATTCTAAATCCAGTCAAATGGACACTAAAAATTAAGCATCATAATACCATAATACAGAAATTTAAAGATCTGAAGATATAACCTAAAAAATGATGAAAAGATAACAAAGTTAGTGTGTAGTAAAGGCAAGAAGTGTAGTTCAGTTCTCAGATGCTGCAGGGTCTACACTATCCTACATCAGCCTCATACCTGCATTTTGGTCTATTACCTTACAAGGAAATATGAACAGATTACAAAGACAATGCATGTCTTAAAAAAATGACAATATTTCTCTCGGGAATAAAAAAAGTTAGGATTTGGGCCTGGAGCTATAACTTGGTAGATCCCAGCAGCCTGTAATCCCAGAAAAAGGATCAGAAGTACAAGGATATCTTCAGCTGTAAAGTGAGTTGAACACTAGTCTAACCTGAACGAAATCCCGTCTCAGAAAAAAAAAAACAAGTTAGGATTTGTTTATTAGGTTATCTGCCAAAAGGATGTATCACGAAAGGTCACCATGGGAAAGTGATGACAGGAGAACATAAGGTCTTTTTTTCCTTAGAGTGAAAATGTACATACACTGAACATTCAACTCACCAGCCATCACTCTGCCTCAGAGTTGAGATATATTAACAACATGTCAATTTACACTGGGAAATTTTCCATCAAACTCACAGTAAGAGAAACATTTTTTCCAAAAGAAGTGTGTTGTGAGGAGATTTGAGATCTGAAGTCTGTTTCACTTAGTAGCTCTCAAGTGGTAGGGAAAATTATCACCTCCGTTTTGGTTTCAGAGACCCAATATGACAAGTGGCTAAGACTGATGCAATTAAGGAGCTCTGGGCAGGTAGCTGTGAAAAATGGATTACAGTGGGGTCAGTGTGTTGCAGAAGTGGAGCAGGAGGCACCACAGGAGTGGCAACACATTAAAAAAGGATTGTAGTCTAATTCAAATTCCTCTCAAGGTGATAGGAAATTAAAGCAAAGGACTTATTTCCTAAAATGCTGTTTATTCTCCATCAAGGCAAGGTTTGCATTTCTGAAAAGTGTGCCCTGCAGCAAATGGTCTAATGTTGTAGAAGATTGCTAAGGATGTTCAAATGAAATCCTTAATGTTACGAGGAGACAGGAAACACTGCAGAAGTCTGCATTGTGTCCTTCATGAAGGAACATGACACTAATTCTAGTCACATAAACAATAACAGAAATTCTTGTTATACAGTTGAAAAGAAACAGAAAACAACAAAAAGATTCTGTGCTCTTATCTGTGCAAAACAAAAGCTATTTGAAGAAGCTGTTGTCATAAAAACTGGAACTGGAACTGGCCAGACAGCATCATCGCTTCCCATCGACCCATACTGAGAACAATTCAGAGGAAAATGCTAATGTGCATGGAAGGGCACAAAGCCTATGTGATACTAGTCATAAGCGTGACTTGCAGGCACTGGGGCGGGGGTGGGGAGATAAAAGCAGAACAGCTTCCCAAAATGAACTGTACTGGCATGGATCCAGCTATCTGCAGGAAACAGATCATATGCTACAAATTTTTCTATGTATCCCTCCCCCACTCCTTATAGTGAAATTCCTCATAAACTAAATCTTTTATTTCTTGATGTTAATAGCCTTTCATTTAAGGGCTGCTTCTAGTAAATGGGGCAATCAGAATTTGTCTCTGGTTCATTTTCCTCTACAACTCTATGTAGTGCGTGTGTGTGTGTGTGTGTGTGTGTGTGTGTGTGTGTATGTATGTGTGTGTGTGTGGTATGCATATATGTGTGTTCTCATGTGTGTGGATAGTCATGCATGTGGAGCCAGAGACTGACAGTGTCTTGCCTGATAACTCTCCACGTCTATATTGAGGCAAGTTCTCTCTTTGAACACAGAGCTCATGAATTTGACTAGTCTGCCTTCGTCTTCTGTAGGCTGGGTTCACAGGTGGGCCTCCACAGTAGCTCAGCATTTACATAGGTGCCTGGGATCTGAACTCAGGTCCTCAGGCTCATGTAGCAAATGTTTTATACACATTCATCTCCTTAGCTGTACAACTCTACATTCTATTTTCTTACAAACATATCCTTAAAATAAAAAGGCTTTCTAAACTCTGTACTTCAGTACTCTGTGGAAGATGAGCATGAAAGCAGAATCTCAAAATGTACTCAAAGAGGAGATAGAAAGCTAAGATATTGGGTCCTTAGATATTTAATGTCATAAATGGTGTTTGTTAGATGCTACTGCAGGTACTCTATCCTACCCATTCCAGAAAGAAGTCTAGTTCAACACAACTAGTTGTTGGCAAAATACCTGATTTATAATTTTCCTAACCTTTACAGATCTCTGTGACCAGAGTCAAGTAGATTGCTATGTGAGAAAGGCACATTTCTGGTCACAGACATTTTCTGCTGTATCACCTATCTTTAGATCAGAGCCCTCACTTCATATATTGTTCCATTCTGCATTATTTATTAGGTACTTATATTTCAATAACAATTCTAAGCAATAAAGTTTCTGTGAAACAGGAAATATCTCTCTCCTTAGCAATATTATATTCTAGTTGGAAAAGTGGAAGCACAGCATAAATCTATACAATTGTAGATGTGATAAACACTACAACAAACAAGCAATGCAGCATTCACGGTGAGAGTGTGGAAAGGTTTCTTCCAGAGATGAGTGACAAATGAGAAAACAGACACTGGGAAGAGCGCAGTAAGAGACCCTGAATTCCTGGCATGAGAACAAGCAGCACAAAGTTGCAAAGAGCCTGGCTGAATGAGCAAGATAGAGAACGTTAGGGGAGAGATGAAAAGAAACATACTGGAGTCAGTCAAGGAAGAGGGTGGCTGTCAGCTCTGGAGAGTTGGAGATAATGCCTGCCTTGCCAAAGATGATCTGCCAGATGGTGCAGGGGAAAGTTCTGGCACAGTTTTAAATACACAATGGTACTGATGTGCTATATCATATTTTTAAATATTCAATGTGAATCTATGTTTGGAGATAATTAAGCAGAGTACAGAGACCATTTTCCCCTCAATATAAAAGGAAGATCTTAGTGGATGTGATTGGGAGAATAGAAATATCTAACTTGTTTGATGAATGAAAAACCCTTGGGGAAGCAGGAAAAGGGGCAGGTGTTGGAAACATAATCATGGGAAGAATCAGGGTAACTCTGGAAGTGACTAAAATTACTGTTCAAATTTTTGTTACATATACTCTTTAGAACACAGCAATTGAAACAATAATTACACACGAGTCACTTTGCTGGTTGGGTTTGAAGGAAGAACAGACCGTGAAAACAGGATTCTTAAAATCTTGATGGATCGTGGAATTTATTTCATTTTTTTCTCGATTTCAAAGAAATGCTACTACTGAAAATGTATACCACATGTATATATGGAGAAGTAGGTAATGTATTTATAGGTAAAGCACAGTTTTTGTTGTCAAATTTATGGCAAGCTGCCATAATACAGTGATATATGGGCTACTGGACTGATAGCAAAAATGTGGAATATAAAGAAAAATAATTTCATTATTCTACCAAAGTGCATGGATGTAGGTAAGTGCACCCATGTCATGCAATGCCCACGGAGGTCAGAAAAGGCTGTCGGATCCCCTAGAACTGGAGTTACGGACAGTTGTTAGCTGCCATGTGGGTGCTGGGTTTCGAACCTGGGTCTTCTGCAAGAACAACCAGTGTTCTCAACCACTGAGCCATCTCTGCAGCCCCTAGTCTTTGATTTCTTAGCCCTACTTTTCTACTCTTAAATTTCATTTATATGTATATTTTATGTAGCCTGCTTCAAGTTATTTCTGGAAAAAATGTGTTTAAAATTGCCTCTCTTTAGAATAATAAAAAAAGTAAAAAAACAATTTTTTTAAAATTTGTATGAATGTGGGGGGTCCTAGGTGTACAGATGTGTATGCATGCTCATCTGTTCAAATACATATGTATGGGTGCATATGAAAGCCGGAGGTCAACCGCAAGTGTTATTTCCTTAGAACCATATACCTTGTGTTTGGAGACAGGGTCTCTCTTATCCTGAAGCTCACTGATTGGCTAGACTGGCTGGTCAGGAAGCTTCAGGTTCTCTGCCTCCACAGCATTGGGATAATAAGTGTGTTCTACTCTATCCAGCATTTTATGTGGGTCTAAGAACTGAAATTGAATCCTCATGCTTGCATGCTACGGATTGACCAAATTAAAAAACATCTCTGAGCCCCAAAATTCATATTTTCAAAGCATAAAAATGTTATATGCCTTGTGTTTGTCTCAGTTCTAGTTCAAGGATCAAGGTTTTAACTGTAAAACATTGAAGGGCATATGCCTGAGTTGGACAGTCATCAGAGAAGACCTTTCTCTCTTATTCAGAGCTAGCCAAATTTCTGTTCTATTCTGTCTTTAAAATGACTCAGTGAGGCCTACCTATGCTACAGGGACAACTGACCTTCATGAAGCCAGCCACAATAATATTCAGTCACAGCTAAGAACCATGAGCCTATAATACAGTTTACATATAAAACCAGCCCCACAAACTCAACGCTTTTAATTGATATTTGTCAACTTTTTTTTTTTCTTTTTTATCTTTGTAATTTTGGAGGTAAAGCCAAGGGTTTCACACCCGTTGAGCAAGTGCTCTTCCATCAGCACTCATCACTGCTTTATTCCTCCTACTTTTTATTGTTTTATTGAATTTTTGTGAATCTCATACACTATATTTTGATAATATTCAGATCCCATTCTGTATCTGCATAAACTCTTACTATTTCCTACCCAATTTCAGTAGTGTGGAATGGGGGGGGGCTATAGCATCAAGTCTGTGTCCCCAAATGTCCTTTGATATGGGTTCATCCACTGGAGCATGATTAACCTATCAAGCAACTCACTTTTAAATGAGACAGACTTTTCCCCATCCCATGAACTACAGATTGCTAACAGTTTCTCAGATAAGGTTAGAGTTCTTACCAGCTTCCCCACGTCTATGCTGGAGTGCTGTCTGACTTGACCTTGTGGGACTGTGACTGCTGTTACCATTGCTGTGAGTTCATATGAGTAACTGCCAAGATATAAAATAAACAAAAGTATACATTCGTGTTAACAAATATTTGCATATTCAAACTGACATTGCCAATGTGGTACAGAGCTAAACTATAAATAACTTACAGTTTGCATTTATTTATTCATAAGAATATATAAAATAGAGCAAGAAAACTTTTACATCAGGCACTTTACATGTTTGGACCCATTTGCAAATTTGAGAAGAAAAATATTTTTTTAATATTTTATTATTTTTATTTTATGTGTATGAGTGTATTGCCTGCATGTATGTGAGTGTATCCGTGTCGTGCAATGCTGCAGAGGTCAGAAGAGGGCTTCGGATTCTCCTGAAACTGGAGTTAAGGACGGTTTGTAGCCACCATGTGGGTGCTGGGAATCGAACCCTGGTCCTCTGCAAGAGCAGTCAGTGCTCTTAACCGCTGAGCCATCTCTATTGCTTTCTCAGTGAAATTGTTCCTGTTTAAACTCATATTAAAACAATATTTCTTTCTCTTCTTGAGGGTAGTGGCTGTTTCAGTTTTGTTTTCCATGTGGTATTAAAAAGAAACCAGCACACTACACAATCTTCTGTATTTATTTAAAGATTATTACATTTATTTGTTTATTTATTCAGTGTGTGCAAGCATTCATGCACATGAGTGCAATCGTATGAATGTTCAGGTCAGAATATAACTATGGGAATTGGTTCTTTCTTTCCACCATATGGTCCTGGGTGTTGAACTCAGGTCATTAAGCTGGGTGGCAAGTACCTTTACTGTCAAACCACCCTGCCAGCCCTCTTCTTTTTCTGCATTTGTATGTTATCTTCCACAGAAAAGGAAGTTCTGTGAAAGTAGAAGCTTTAATTTGTTTTGTTCATAGCTGTATCTGCAATAGGTAGGAAAACACATGACGAGGCTTGCTAAATAGAACTTGAACCAGTGTTTAGGTTGGTGATATTTTAATGAGGAATCACCATGCAACAGATAGCCTCTAATAGGAATGCATAAACATAGAAATGTCTTTTAAAAGGGTGCCTAAGGTGTCCAAAATTTTACTCTAATACTGAGATTTTTTTGTACTTATAATTTATCTAAGATTGCTTTGTGGGTAAAAATGAATTCATCCTCAAACCTACTCCATGTGAAAGTATGTACATTTAATCATGAAACAGTTCCAGTTCAGTGCAGAACAAGAACTATTTGTATGCTTGATATACCTACATATATAATTAAATCTCTGTGTATGTGTGTGTGTGTGTGTGTGTGTGTGCAAGACAGAGAGAGAGTGTGTGTGTGTGTGTTTAGACTAGTGAGTTCCAGCTACAATTACATAGACTAGTGTAGACTAGTGTGCTATATACAAAAATGATTCTGGAGATATGAGACAAATACCGTTAAACATAGTTTTAATGAATTGATTCACCATGATTTTTTATTAGTGCCACTTGAAATTGTGGATTCATTATTTTCAGTTAAAATGACGGACATCTGTATCACCCACTTTGAGGCCTAGGGAACATCATGGAAGAGGGAACAGAACTAGGCTGTAAGAGCCAGGAATAAGGAGGAGTGCTGTAGAATGCTTTTGTCTTCATAAGACATCACCACCACAGTCAGGAACATGTGACAGCTGTGATGTGAGCACAAGACCTGTACACACACATGAGAAGACAGAAAAGTAGAAGCGAGGAGACTAGGTGACTATTCGGGAAGAAAAGAGTAGTCGGCAAGATTGACAGGGAGGAAGAGGAGATTATGGGATGGGGCACCATGACCTTAGAACATTGCACGCAAGTATGAAATTGTAAAAAATAACTGAATAAAAAATTCGGTTATCAAAGTTTTCATCACTTGTTAATTCAAATTAACTCATTTCACAAAACCAACTGGTAGCACTGTCTGCTCTATTTTTTTCTCTTCTCTTGAGTGAACACAATACCAAAAGAATTCGAATTTATACTGCAATAATTTATAGTACCTGACTTTGACCAAATGAAAACAAACATATAAAATGTTCTTTTCTAACCACATTATTTTGATTAATCCATGAACTGTAGTTACATCTCCTTTCTTTCTTTTCTAAGATAATTTAACATAATTAATGTGTATTCTTTCCTTTAAAATATTTGTTTTATTCAAGACATTTTTGTTAAATTTTATGCTTTACCCTTTATTATGTTTTAAAACCTCAAAGACATTGGTTTAAATTACTTTCTTAAGTAATAATTTTAAGACAAAGCAAGGAAGAAAGACAAAGGCAAGAATATTGCCAAAGATTTCTCTATGCAATCATCACTCCTAATGTTTCATACTGTTCTTTCCAGGTGAAGCAATCTTGATATTGCCCTTAGTTATTAAATGAGACAGTATAATTTGTTAATTAAATTTTCAATTATTTATGATTAGATACTATGGTAATTTCTAAGCTAAAACATCAATTCTGTACACACACCAAAAAAGGATCATAAATACAGTTATAGTTGAGTGAAATTGCTATCAAGTTGATGAGCATGCCTTCATCGAGTGGCTCAGTGAATATAAGTGGGAAAACTTAGATGTGAAGCTTTTCCCTAAATACTAAAATTACATTATAGAATATATAAAAAGAGTAGAGTTAGCCTGGTGACCACCATCACCCTATTAAATAAAACTATTTTCAGCCAAGAAATTAATGCAAATTTGGAAGTATATCTTGGCTCAGATATGATGACAAATTATTTTATCATTGCCTATTCTGTCCTGTGTGATATTTCGCCCAGCAACTTGCTATGAAGACTGTTTCAGCAGCAATATTTTTGTGAGAATAGATTCTTTACCATCTTCTCACAATCAAAGACTAAAGGGGGGGAGCAACCGAGCGCCTCAAAATTGTCCATTGCTGTAAATAAGGCACTGTGAATATCTACTTAATATTTCCCTCTCTTTCCAACTAAGCTTTAATTGTCAACTTGATACAACCTTGAGTAAGAGAAGAAAGCCTCCATTGAGGAATGGTTTAGATCAGACTGACATGTGGGCATGTCTGTGGGTTATTGCCATGACTGTTAATTGATAGGAAGTATTATTCTACTGTGGAAAGCATCACCCTTGGGTAGGCGGTCCTGGGATGTATAAGACAGCTAGCTAAACATAAGTTAATAATAAATGTTCCTTCATGGCTTCTACTTAAAGTTCCTTCTTTAAATTTCTTGCCCCGACATCTTCTCTTCATGATAGACTGTGACCTAGAAGTGGAAGCCAGATAACTGCTCCCTTCTCTCAAACTGTTTTGTCAGAGCATTTTATCATAGAACAGAAATCAAACTAGGACATCCTATAACTAAAATAGTACTGCTTAGTTAGAGCAATAGGCAAACCAGAAAACAGAAAGAGGAAATGTGAGATATTGTTTATTTCCTAGTGTGATTTCTAAAGCTCATAGTAGTATTTGAATGTTACCAGAGGAGAACATTTCCTTACAGCATATAGTGTTCTTGGTGTGACACTATGATCATATTTGAAAAAAAGAGTCAACTGTAACTTCTATGTACTTGCCTCCAAAGAAGAGATCACATAATCAGAGCATGCCTCCTAGTAACAGGAAGCTAATCAGAGGACTCAATATAAAACAAAGCCACGACTTTGAAACTGTGAGGTTGTAGTTCTGTGAGCGAATATTTTGATATCAATACGGGCATAGTTGATGTGTTGTATATATATAAGAATTAAGACTATAAACACACTGTATCCAAGTTTTATAATTCTAGGAATTGTCACTGAACAATGTCTTTTATTCTCACTTAGCCATGGGATACTGACTGGAGAGAGTTAGTTAAGGGACTGTGGACAAGAAGGAACGAAGTAAGATTCATCCCGTGAGTTCACTCACATATTTATTCATTGAGTAATCACTTCCCGCAGATTCTGTTCAGCACTCACCCTCAGAATTCACATGTATAAGGAAAGTACTATGCCAATGTCTTTTCATATTTTTGTGAGATTAAAACTTGATTTCTTAATACAATTCCTTGTCTAGAGTATATTTTCTTTAATACTGATAATAGTAATGAATTTTCTGTATATTGTAAGTAAATCACTAAATATTTGTAGTTTCTACTTTCATGCCCAAATGACTGAATTTTTATTTTGAGCTTTGCATAGCTTCCTTGAAACTATGAAATTAACTTGTTTGTTTTTTGTTGTTGTTGTTTAATCTCTCCAGGTGTAGATTGCTTTGTTATTCTAATTGAAACTAAAGAGGGAATTTCTAGTTCTTGGCTCATGAGAAGAAACTCTAAGATTGCAGAGGTTTATGAACAGATAATTTGCATTTAACATGCTAAATTTCAACAGCTTGAAATATTTTCTGAGCTATAACCATGCTCGTAATTTCAATGAAAAGTACTTTTCATTGAGCAGCTGTCATCTATTACACAATGGACAAACTCAGGGATAGTAGAAGTCTGGCTTATGTATCAGTGTACATGCTATTATTGTTTACATTGAGTCCATTTTAACAGCCATTCTATTTATCATTTCTCACCACCAAATGCCACATGACTGTATTCCAGGAGCAGATGAGGTTAACACCAAGTGTCAAAAGAAAGACAACAGAAGATGCCGTTCAGGATTTGAGAAATTTGTGTATAATGCGAAAATGTACTCTGAAAGAGTTAAAGAATAAAACGGTGACAATTATTTTTTAATGTATTAAAGTCATGTCTAAACTGTACCTTCATCCTGAGATGTCTGAGAACATAGGCATATAAAGCTATAAAAATATGAGAGGTCAAAGTTAGAGTTCATGAACAGGATGAGTTAAATAGAATTTTTCCTGCCTGTTGTGTGAAAATAAACAACAGCAAGCATTTTCACTGTATTCCAAAGTCTTTACAAGCACACTCCACTTATATATTTGTCAAATCATCGGTTCATTTGTATATTGTATCTAAGAAAATGTGTTAATGTCTGTATATGTAGTTTATGTGATGTGTGTATGTGTTTGTATACAGATGCACACATCTAAGTGTGCATGTGAGGAGGACAAAGGAGGACATACTGCTCTACCACTCTGCCATATTCCTTTGAGACAAGGTCTATTCCTGAACTTGGAGCCAGGCAGGCAGCTAGCAGACCCTAGTGATCATCTTATCTCTAACTCCACAGTGCTGAAGTTTCAGATGGGTACTGTCACATCTGGGTTCATTGTAGTTTTTAAAGATTTATTCATTTTCTCTTATGTGTATGAATGTTTTGTTTGAACGCATGCATGGGCACCATATGGGTGCCTGGTGCCTATGGGGATCAGAAAGCAGCCTAGGACACATAGGAACTGGAGTTACAGGTCATTGTGAGACACCGTGCGGGCACTGGAGGCTGAGACCCAGGTCTCTGCAGTAGCATCAAGTCCTCCCCTCCCCCATCTGCAACCTCTGTACCCACCCACCTCTGACACACCAGATTTCATGCATTGTATCATATATATTAAGGCCTGTAGAGTCAAGTTTCTTTTTTATTCACATGTTCCTCAGAGAAAATAAATCCACTGGAATCTAATCAGCTTACCCAGAGCCAGTCCCTTAAAGATGATCAACTCTACCTTACCCAGCAATAATCAGTTGCCAAAATCTTCTCAGCTACGGTTGGGACCTGCTGCCGAATTCCCCAGTTCTATGGTGGGGATTTTTCTGGTTGAGTCCAGTGCTACAAGTTCATATGAGCAAGTTCCTAGTGGCCTGGAAAACTCTGATGCCCAGCCCTAAGCGACACATCTACAATGGAACACCTATAGTGGAACATGGGATAGAGGGAATATTAATGCCTCTCTCAACTCTCACCAGGGAAGCTTCTTCATGAACATTGTGCAAGGAACAAGGAAGGCCACAACTGGCCAAAATGAAGAGCATAAGAGACTGCAGAGTGCCTGTACCTAGATAGGACTCCTATATTAAACCCAGCCTCCCAGGACTCTGGGACCATTGCAGAAGAGGGGACAGAAAGATTGCAAGAACAAGGGTTGGTGCATGAACATAAGGAAACTAAACAAAATATTTCTTAAAAAATTTTAAAAATCCACTGAGTAAATAGGATTTTGGAAGTTAATTTTTAACCTATGTTCACATCCGTTTTTAATTCAAGGAACATACAGTCATTGCCACATTCTCAGGGAGCAACCTTGTAGAGCACATCAGTGCTGCCTTACTTTCTGGCCCATCAGTAATTCCACAGCAATTTTCTGAATGTTTGCAACAGCAGAGGATGGACAGCAGATTCATTGCTGGGAAATATAATCTCCGTAATGGCCTTTGTCACATTTTGCAGCTTATAAAACATTCCTGGGAGACAAATGTGACTCACTTAGTTTGCAGTGAGCTCTTTAGGGTCCATTCGTCTTCACAGATGTGTCAGGGAAGACACTAAAGGCATGGTGGAGTGTGTTCCTTGGGGGAGTTTCATCTGCTCTTTGATACAGCAGCTATTTGTGAAATGCTGCTGGAGAAAACAGTCATTTAGAAGAAACTCATCAGGGGAAATACCACCTTATTTTGAAAAGTGGCACAGATGAAGCAAGCCAAAGCTGATTTTCACTTCCTCAGGGAGTTGTCTACTGACTGTCCCCTTTTGTCCTGAAGAACAATGACAAGGGTCAAGGGTATATTAATGTTTGCTTTGCTGCTTCTGGTACAATGGTGTGCCACACTGGAGGGTTTTCATGCACAGGTCACTTCCCTTTACATTCATCCAGCTAAGTGAACTAGGAAGTTCATGATGCCGGCAATTTTCTGTGTGATTCACTGGGATTAAAACCTATCTGTCTAGCTGGAGAAATACAAGGGTTCCCTTTCATTGGTATTTTGGTATGTGTATGTTTAACACAGTCTCATTGGACAGAATCAAAAAATATCTCATTAGAACATTGTGATGGAGGCCTAGTTCAAATACAAAATGAGAACTGGTTCTTTAACATGAAATGGGGGGAGAAATTGTATATGCTTTTGCAGGTAAAATTTCCTATTTGAAAATGGTATGTCCTTTTGAATATCTGTATTGAGATATCATTGATAACTAAAAATCTATTCTGTGTGTGTGTAATGTACCACGGGTAGGTAAAGATAGAGGTAAACTGATTGATGAGAGATAGATGGATGGATAGAGATGATAGATATAGACTGATCATATAGATAGATAATAGAGATAGGTAGATGATAACTAGATAGAGATACATGATGGATAGAGAATCATCATCCAGACTGGCATGAGCACACCATGTAGCCCAGGCTAGCCTCAAGAATGTGATTCTTCTATCTAAGCCTCCAAAGTGCTGGGGCTATAGACATCTATGCCACTATGCCTGGTACAATACAGCATTTTAGACTACTGCAAGTTCTGTCTTATCATCCTACTTTAAATACTCAGTATTTTTTTTAGCATCCTCATATTATACATTTGAACTTTAAGGCTGGTTCATATAACTGGAACAATTTTTCTTTTGATAGGTATTTTCCAATTCTAGTCTGTCCGCAAGTCTTTGTAACCACTATCCTACTTCTTACTTCTATTAATTTGACTAATTTATGTTCCACATTTACACAAGATCTGTAGCATTTTTGTGTCTTTTTAGCTTCTAGATCATCTGGGGTATTGAAAATAACAGGACTTTTCACTTTCAGTAAAAAGCAATATTCCATTATTTTTGTTTATTTTTCAAAGGACATTTAGGATTTTTAATATTTTATTATTTTTAATTTATGTGTATGAGTATATTGCTTGAATGTATATAAGTGTACCATGCCATGCCCATGGAGGTAAGAAGAGGGTGTTGGATCCCCTGGAACTGGAGTTACACTTGTTAGCTACAAGAGCAATACATGTTCTTAACCACTGACCCATCTCTCTTGTCCTGTATTTGGCCTTTTTATATGTGCAGATATTTCAAAGCCTTTTGACAAATATCTGCTGCACCAGGAACGGCCAGTTGGTGCAGATCTAAGGAATGTGACTGAAACAGTACTGGGTAGACTTACAACATGACAAAAGTTGTCAAAAGTTATAAGCAGTAACTAAGTGAATAATTTACAGGTTCTTGGTTGTACAAGGAACATATCAGTGACTGGAACCGAAATGAAAGCACACAGGAAGAGTGGGTCTGATTGTGAAGCTCATGTGCTCCACACACTAACGTTCAAGTGCCACAGCAAGCACTGGCAGTGTGCTGCTCACATGCTTGCTGTAAAGACAGAGAGGCTCCTAACTGAAATAGAAAATGCAGACTCACGCCAAGAGAACTAGCATCACAGATTTTGCTACCTAGACAAGATACCAGTTGTTCAGCTTCAGTTTTTATTCTTTCTTTAGTAGAGTGCTTAGAGCGTAGGAACTGACTATACACCTTACAGTGTAGGAACTGACTGTACAACTTACCGTGTAGAAAATGACTGTATACCTTACATGTAGGAACTGACTGTACACCTTACAGTGTAGGAACTGACTGTACAAATTACAGTGTAGGAACTGACTGTACAACTTACAGTGTAGAAAATGACTGTATACCTTACATTTAGGAACTCACTGTACACCTTACAGTGTAGGAACTGACTGTACAAATTACAGTGTAGGAACTGACTGTACAAATTACAGTATAGGAACTGATTGTACACCTTACAGTGTAGGAACTGACTGTACACCTTACAGTGTAGGAACTGACTGTAAAACTTACAGTGTAGGAACTGACTGTACAACTTACAGTGTAGGAACTGACTGTATACCTTACATGTAGGAACTGACTGTACACCTTACAGTGTAGGAACTGACTGTAGTCCTCAGTGTAGGAACTGATTGTAGTCCTTGGTTTTACACCAAAATGCAAAACTACCCTGTTTCTGTAATAATTCAAACTGCTTATTGTTCACATACACATACCTGGTATGTTTCTCCTGGAATTTTTCAACAATCTTAATATAAAAATTATAAATGCCCTCCTTTTATATAATTTCTGTACTAACTTTGTAAGTTTACTACTTGCAAAGTTATTGTTCAGCTCATCTACATATATGAAGAGAGGACAGAGAAAAAGAGAGAATTTTAAAAGGTAGGGTAGAGTGAGGTTCATTAAAATTTAGTTTTCTTTTTTCATTTCCTAGAAGTACAATAGAAGTGTAGCTATAATGTGACCCTATAGTCATAATTTTTTAATTTTTTTTATTTTATGTGAAGTGTTATGCCTGCATGTAGGTAAGTACACCCATATTGTGCAATGCCCGGGGAGGACAGAAGAGGCTGTCAGACCCCTGGAACTGGAGTTACAGACAGTTGTTAGCTGCCATGTGGGTGCTGGGATTCGACCTGGGTCTTCTGTAAGAACAGTCAGTGTTCTTAACTGCTGAGACACTCCCCAGCCCCTATAGTCATAATTTTATTCCCTAGTCTGGTGAGTCTCTAAACAGATATTCAGATATTCTGTGAAATTTGGTTTGTGGGCTTAGAGACAGGGTCAACAGTCCAGGTCATATGTCAATGGCTGATCTGACATAGAATGAATGTAGCCATTAGATATTTCATTTGGAAGCATCATTTTTATGCTTAAAGTACAGTGATGCTAAGTCCATTTCTCTCATCCATTCTTTTCTTTTTAAATAATTAAGCCAGAAGGAATGGATTAACAGTATTTGTTGTTTTGCGTATAAACTGGAAATTATTCCATTCCTTACTGAGGTTACAAATAAATTTTATTCTATTTATGTCTGAATGGAAATCTCTACCTTTAGATGGACAAATTTTTGGAAAATTTTAAGATTTGCCGAAAGCTTTCTTTCAAGTGATCAATCAAACTACCCCAAGAGAAAATTGTTTTTTAAAGGTAGCTTTATAAGTTTGATGACTTCAAAGGTCAAGTTATTTATTTTCTTCAATGTAAGAACTTGTTGTGGAGTCAATCAATATTAATTCAGCATAAGACCTTAGTCACCAGTCTTGTCTCTTACATGAACCAGCATAATTAAACCTGTGTTGCTAAGCAAAACACTCATTATGGACAAAATACTCCATTTGGATTTTCTTTTTCTTCAGCTTTTATTTACGAAGAGATGGATTTTTCTTATATTGAACAGAAAATAGAAACAATTACACTCCATGCTTCTGTTTGCTAGTGAATCTCACAATTTTTCCCCTATGTTTATGATAGAGTATTAATAAGCCCCATAAATTGAACTGGTCCAGACTATGAAATTGTCTAGTCTGTTGGAGGATCCTACATTTCCAGTCTCACTGGTCAATTACCTGGTGATAGAACCACTCCCAAGAAGGCAGGATCACCTTAAGTTAAGCTAAATAGATGGGCAGAATACCTGGTGTGTTAATAAGGTAGTAAATATTTCCTGCCTGGAATTAGCTCAGACCTCCCTCCCCCACCTACCCCCCCCCCCCTCAGAACTTCCAGACCAGCCACAGCCATGCAGGCCTCCGTAAGTCTGTCCGCTTTCCTGAACTCTTCAGGAAAGCATAATTTCTCCTTTTCTTCTTTATGCCTTTCATGCCTTTCTTACTATTTCTTCACTTTTTCTCTAAAGCTTCCTTCTCCCAGCCATGTGGCTGAAAGTCAGCCACGTGTCTGACCTCCATGCGGGCTCTAAACCTTCATGGCTTCCATGGCTTTCTTTCCTTCTTCCCACTATTCACCTCCTCAGGGCAGCTGCCAAGATCACCAGATCGCTGGCTCTGGGGATTTTTTTTTAAGATTCTAATAAAATTGTAAAAGCTTCCGTTTGGGTCCATTCTTAAATTCTGCAATGTAGATTGATTAGCCCTGTGTTGACTGTGCTCAATACCCTATGAAAGCACCTAGATTTTTCCCCAATCTCCTTGCTTTTCTGCCATAAACTTGTCTTGATTTATTGGTCTATTATTACCTTGAATCTCCTTATGATATTTTCCATGATGTTCTCTCTGACACTGTAAGAGTGAGACCACGGAGGACAAGTCACAGCCTTTGGGTTGCAACAGCAAGAGGTTTATTCAGGACACAGGTACCTGTGGGCACAAAGTCTCCTTGGAGGACTAGCGCGCCCCAGGTTGAGTTCAGGGGATTTTTATAGGGCAGGAGCAGGGTACAGAAACAGAAGTGCGGTTATTGGTTAATTTCAAACACACATAGTAATTTCATCAGTAATTTCAAAGGTATGCAGAGATTCAAGATTCAAACGTAATTTCACCAGCAATTTCAAAGGTATGCAGAGATATGGGGTAAGGTCCGGGGCTGAGGGGAAATAGGATTGCTAAATGGGAGGTGACCTCAGAAGCACAGATGTTTTCTAAAGATTTCAGATTTCC
>NW_008343971.1:175092-181887 GCF_000622305.1 Nannospalax galili
CTTCATAAGAGGAAGGAAGCCATAAAGGCATAAAAACCATCAGAGTGGCTGAAAGGCTCTAAATTGTAAAAATACAAAGTGACCTAACAGCTATAGATTAAAGACCTGGCTCTGCTCATCCCTTATCAGTTGGTCACTCCCAAGCCTAAGAGGAAATGTTTGTGGAGCTCACCTGTCTCCTATAAGCCATAGATAACATTCCTGCCAGTTCCTGGGTAAATAATCTTGAGGAGACCTTTAAGCCTGGGCACTAACTCGACTCCCCACTAAGTGTAGTTGTGTCCCACAACCCTGGTTGGGCATCTCCGGCCTTGGTGACTGTTGAGTGTCCAGCACCCTGGCTGAGTTTGCTTAAGCCCACCTGCCCCTGGTGGTGGCACTCAGCTGTTTCCTCTTTTTCTATTGTCCACTCCTAATCTTAGGATCCAGCCTGTAGGGAACGCAGGCCCTCCCAGCCTACTTTATTGGCCTAATGCCTCTGCTGAGACTGGGGACCCCTGAGGTCTTAGGGGCCTGAGCCTACCTAAGGGGAGAAGGCCTCTTGTCTTGAGAGCATACTGATGCCCTGCCTAGACGCAGACTGGATTCTTAGGAGAAGGCAGGGACAACTCTCCTTACCTGCATCCTCTCCTTGGCTCCCACTCTTCAACCCTTCTCCCTCCCCTTAATTCCTTACTCTACCTCTCTTCCAGATTTAGCCAGACCTCTGGGTAGGGAAGCCACCTTCCATTTGTTTTGGCCACTCATCCACCACCTCTGGAGACAAGGTAGTCTGGTAATCTGGACCTGACTGGGGGGGCAAGGGGTGGGCACCGGCCAGGTCCCAGGAGTTCTGGGAGTGTCGTGGTGTAAGAGCGAGACCACTGAGGACAAGTCAGCCTTTGGGTTGCAACAGCAAGAGGTTTATTCAGGACACAGGTACCTGTGGGCACAAAGTCTCCTCGGAGGACTTGCGCGCCCCAGGTTGAGTTCAGGGGGTTTTTATAAGGCAGAAGCAGGGTACAGAAGCAGAAACGCGGTTATTGGTTAATTTCAAACACACATAGTAATTTTACCAGTAATTTCAAAGGTATGCAGAGGTATGGGGTAAGGTCCGGGGCTGAGGGGAAATAGGATTGCTAAATGGGAGGTGACCTCAGAAGCACAGACGTTTTCTAAAGATTTCCTGGTATCGGGCCCCCAGGGTGGTCAGGAGTTCTGTCTTGTTTATGGCTTCATCTGTGAGGCTTGACCGACGCCTGCCTGTCCTGCAGCCTTTTGATAAGGCTGGTTCTGGTTTTTGTTAAGTTTTAACAAGTGGGCTGTGGGCCCCTGAGCACTCATGGTGCTTAGTTTCTTTTTATTTTCTCAACACCTGTGGGAGTTTGAATAAGAATGTCCTCCAGAGGCTCCAAGTATTTGGACACTAGTCCCCAGTTTTTGGTCCTGTAATGGGAGGTCTTAGAAAGTATGGTCATGCTGGAGAAAGCATGTTACTGAGGGCAGGTTTACAGAGTTCTTAAGCCTTCACTGATCTCTGGTCACTCTCTGCTTCCAGTGACTGTTGAAAATGTGAGAGCTTATCTTCTGCTCCTCCTCCTGCCACTTCTGCTGCCATGCCTCCCCACCACAATAGACTCTTACCCCTTTGGAAATTTAAGGTAAATAAATGCTTCCTTTTATAAGTTCCCTTGGACATGGTGTTTCTGTCACAGCAAAAGAAAAGTAACTAATATGACTCCCCTTAACACTGTCTGATAATGGTTCCAGGATTCTCTGCATGTGCATGCACCCTTCTGGAATTTTCTTAGTGCTAAAGAGGAAATGCTTTTCCTTTTACAGAACCAACTTATTCAACCAAACAAAGCTTAATTATTCAGTAAGATCAGCCTTAGACTCTAATGTCAGTAATTTCCATTTTCCTTTCCATGTTGAACTCTAAAACAAGACAGAATGTTTGGAAGATCGTACTACCATTTAATAAAATATTTCATTTTGATTGATCCCTCTCTGAGCACTTAGAATTGGAATGGCTAATCTATTACTTAAACATTATGAGACTGCTAATGGTTCCTCATTCCACTGTGGATGTGAAAACACACAAATATGAAGACATGCATAAATTAAATATTTTTATTGATAGAAATTAAAGTACTTTTACAGTGTGTGGGCGTGAGCAATGTGAATGAATGAAGATACACAGATTTCAAAATGATCTTAGTGAAGCTGATACATACTACTATATGCCTTTACTTCAAATAACTTCAGCTTCATCAGTATGTTGTTATTAGTTACACCTAGAGGTGTACTGCACAGGAGCCTGGAATAGTGGTACATTCGTACAGTACCAACACTTGGGAAGATGTGACAGGAGGATCAGGAACTCAAGGCTAGCTTCAGATACCGAATAAATTCAAAGTGAACATGGACTACATGAGACCTTGTCACAAATATGCACGTGTGTGTGTTTATTCTCCAGAGATTAAGTACATATTCCGTATATCACATCTACGAGTGTTGAATTCAGGTCTCTGCATTCCCCATGCTGTGATGTCTTCTCACTAACTTTGGATGCACTGCCCCTCCTCCAACTAGCCAATTTCTAAAGGTTTTCATTGGCCAGAAGGGCAGCTTTCATATGTAAATTAATAATCCAGAGACCAGAGACACACCCCCACCTCCTCCTCCAAACTTCCTAGTGATTACTCACAACCTCTTTGCCTACTAAACTCCAGGGCCTTTCTAAACCACTGGGGTTGACCCCATATCATAGAGTCCACTAAAATTATTTACTGTAGCGTCTTAAGACTTTTCACATAGCCTGCTCTATTCATTTCCTCAGAAACCAAAAGGAAAGCTCCTCCTCCCCTCTTTCAGCATCTTCGTGACTCTAGTGCTTTCTGCTTTGGCCTTGTCTCTCCTCCTGGAAGTTTTAAATATCAAATTATTATTATTACTATTATTGTTGTTGTTGTTGTTGTTTTGGCAGGTGTGATGGTGCAAGCTTGTAATCCCAGCATTCTGGAGGGTGAAACAAAAGAAGTTTGAAGTCAGCCTGACCAAGATAGTGAGATATCGTAAAACAAACAACTATACAAAAACAGAAGAAGAAAATAAAACAAAACCCTGACAAACTACAAAACATACATTCTGTTTTCGATTGTCTCCTAATATGTTGACTTTACCTGACCTGACCAATCATACATCTGAAATCTGCAGACCCTTCAAAGGCCTGGGGAGCTGACTCAGCATGTACACAAGCATGAGAACATGAGTTCAAATTCAAGGTACCCACACAAAAAGCTGGGCATTGAATGATAAATGCCTTCATTTAAAAGGGCCCTGAGCTAGCTTCCAAAGGGCCCCATACTGGGTTGAGAACACCTTAGGTAAATTTCAGATTCCAGCTAATTTTCAACCCAGGAACTATGTAAAAACCCCAAGTTGGACACTGTGTTATCTGGGAAAACAAATATTCAGCTCCTATTGTCTCAAACTTCCAAACCACATCACCATCACTTACACTGAACCCCTCCCTTTCCCAATCCCCCAACCCTTATAAGCAGCATACCAACTATGTCTGAGGGTACAGTTTCAAATTCCAGAGAGAAATTGTCACCACCTTCATTGTTCTTAATTAAACAACAATCATCTGCTACTAAGGTCACCCTGGTCAATCCCAATCTAACATTTTCCAACAACCATGGTTGGATGCACCTGAATCTCAAAACTATGTAGGGTGCAGGGGGATCTTTGCAGATTACTAGCTGCTAGTTTGGCTCTAGGTTTGGTGAGAAACTGTCTCAAGGGATTAAACCACAGAGTAAGTTACACTTAGCACAGGTGCAGGTACCTAAACACCTGTGTATGTATACTCCACTGTGAACAAAAGTTCCCAGAGAATCCCGCAGCTTAGACTGAATTTCCCAAAAGCCTGACCAGGTGATTAGCACTTCAGAGATTGTGGAGAATCTGGAATGTTACAGGTCCAGAGTCTAATTACCACTTATCTCAGGCTACCTTTTGCCCCTAAAAAGCCATTACCTTGGCCATTACTGTTTCTGATCTAACATCCATAGCTAACAGATAAAAACCTTTTGGAATGTATTAACTTTGCAGACCACCAGGTCCCACCAATCAAAAAGCTAAGAATATCATCAGATAACCTCTGAGTCCTATAGTAGAAACCCCCTGCTTTGCTATAACCCACCTACTGAATATATACACCAATGTATTTGAAGTGTCTTGATTTATGATTTTCCTTTGCTCTGTTACCATAAAAGCATAACAAAACTGTCACCATACTGGAACATAGCATTTGGGGTAACCTGAATTTGTGTTCCTGGGCCATGGTCACTCATAATTGGCTTCAGAATCAACTGTCGCATCCTCTTTGAGGTGAGAGTTATGCTTTTGCTTTGAGGACACACGTGCCATACAGATACTCACACAGAGAAAATGCTTCATCCCAGGGACCGCTCATACAGATGTTTCAAATATATCTCTTGACTAAACCTACTCCTAGTGATTCATCATAATAAATGTAAGAAATTCTTTGTATTGGTGAAATGGGTGTATACATACATACATATACATCTGAAATAAATGCTTACTCTTTAGTGAAATTAATGTTATTTCAAATATATGGAGCTACAATATTATTTTAGAGATGCTCTTTCAGCTACCTTGATCTGTATATGTTTAAAAATATGCAATGTCTCCTCATATTGTAAGTTTTTGATCATCTACATTGTCTTTTATTAACTTATTATTTTCATGTTACATGTATGAGTGTATTGCCGACATGTATATAAGTGCACCTCTGTACTGCAATGCCCTTGGAGGTCAGAGGAGGGTGTCAGATCCCCTGTAACTACAGTTACACATGGTTCTTAGCTCCCATGTGGGTGCTGAGACTGAACCTGGGTCCTCTACAAGAACAGACAATGCTCTTAACCACTGAGTCAACTCACCAGCCCCTATTAATTTATTTAGTAATGGCTCCATAATAGTGTTGTGTTTTATTCCAACTACCATAGCATTTCATTTTTGATGGCAGATCAGAGTATTCAAAAGATAGAAATCTTGTGTGCTATCTTCTTGAGAAGGTATAACATATTGTTTTGTGAATCTTTGCAAATAATTATCTAACAAATGTGATGTGGGGTAAACTATGATTTGAGACTGGTTTTAGAGAAAGTAGGTGATAGATTAATTTTTACTTACCCTGCAGTATTCATTGGCTCCAAAATTCTGCTGAATTTTTTTCACCATAGCTGTGACTAAACTGGCTTAGGTCAGTGTCGGCATTCATGAATACACCATTACATTTTCATTTCCTCCTCATTTTCTTCCTCTTCCCCCTCCTCTCCCTTTGATTCTACTCTTTTTCTGTTCTTTTCCTGTTTTTGAGAGAGGTTTCTCCATTTATCCAAGTTGGTCTAGAACTCACTATACAGCCCAGGTTAGCCTCAAATTTATGGCAATCCTCCTGCCTTCTCTTCCTACCATTTCTTATTAATAATCTTTCTCCCTGTGAGAAATAAGTCTATATTTCACTTTCTAGAATGTGCTGCTTCTAGGTATTTGTCTGTTCTTACTACAGATGTACAAGCATTCCTATGTGTGTATAAATGTGGGGTTCAGGTGTTTTACTGAAGCAGGCCCCCCTAGTACTTAGTATCTGGCTTTTAGAATATTCTACTGCTCAACTTTACTTTCCTATCTTCTATGGTACTAATATTTCTGTAATTTGACTATATGCTCTCTTTTTATAGTTTATATCTTACTCCATTAAAAACCCCCTAATGGTATAATGGAAATAGCAGTAATTGTGGTGAAGCTAAAGATCTCATAATTACCTTGATGCTGAAGTAACAATTTAGCATTTCATTTACAAATTGGAAAAAAAGTTGAATCATTCAATTCAAATGTATATAGAATGTAAGGAATGTAATATTAGAGGTGAGGAGATGACTCAGTGGGTAAGAACACTTGCTCTGCACCATGAAGACCTGAGTTGGAAATTCCAGTATTCATATAAAAAGTTGGTTTTGGTTGTGTCCACCTGTAATCCCAGAATGCTATGGAGGATAGTTAGCTGGACCTACGGGCCACCAATGTAACTCCAAATTGAGTGAAAGGTCTTGTCTCCTGAGAATAAGGCTGAGAGTGATAGAGCAAGACACCCGATGTCCTCTGGCCTCCACACACATGGGCACATAAAACCTTCACACATAGGTGTGCATATACTAGATACCTCTCTCTCTCTCTCTCTCTCTCTCTCTCTCACACACACACACACACACACACACACACAAATACACACATACGTGGCATTAATAAGCAAATACTGAAATGATGCAATAATAAATTTGTTTGGTGATAGAAAAAAAAAAGAAACCATACCTAGCCTTTCAATTTACTTTT
Organism: Nannospalax galili; assembly: GCF_000622305.1. Classification (NCBI taxonomy): domain Eukaryota; kingdom Metazoa; phylum Chordata; class Mammalia; order Rodentia; family Spalacidae; genus Nannospalax; species Nannospalax galili. Next base: position 181,501 of record NW_008343971.1, read on the forward strand.
CTCCATAAACAAATTCCAATATTCAGTAGCATTTTGCTTACTATTACTGACCACCTGAAGGATTATGGCACATGACAAATACTAGTGCAAAACAAAACCTTAGAAAATGAAAGTGCTTCGTGCTCTGATCTGCTTTAGCAGTGTCTTCACTTAGGCTCCTGCTCGCGCTCCCAGTGCACTGCACACAGATCATACACAGTTAGGCAGCTCTGTCCTTGCCCTCCCTCCATGGCTTAGTCTTTGGGAATTACCACCACTTTGAAGATAGCAAGTGGGTTGCAGAGAGGTAGTAGATTCTAAAACAGAATCATGTTAACCATGCCCATATTTGTGCTAAAGAAAAGTATCACAAACTTTTACATACAGGGATATATATATATCCCTGTA
>NW_008343971.1:182126-187979 GCF_000622305.1 Nannospalax galili
GAAGAAAATAATATTTTTATTGCACAAATAACTTTTTGATAGAAATATACTATATGCAAATCATTATATTGGATCCTGGAAAGGAAACAGTAACAAAGAAGAACCAGTTTAAAAATGTTTAAAATAAAATCCAGATAGAAAATGTCTTTTTAGGCAATCTCATCGATTGAAATGAGGTGAGTGAAGTTCTCCTTTCTGTAGACTATTTCATATGCATCCTGTCATTAGCCAGCAAATACGTATTTCTGTAATATTTTCTATGAGGAAACTCTTCCATCATCCCCTTTTTATTGGAACTCTTCTCTTAAAAATATTTTTCCTTTCCATTTTTTGAATTTTCCCAGTTTATTTCTTTTATTTTCCTAAATATTATATTCTCTGTGTGGTGATATATTTACTTTGTGCATATATGACACTTATCTCCATGTGTGCTGGATAGCTTTAGTGTCAACTTGACACACCTGGGTTGAGGGAGCCTCAACTGGGGAATTTCCTCTATTGGACTGGCCTGTAGCCATGTCTGAGGGGCATCTTCTTGATGAGTGACGTGGGAGGGCCCAGCCCACTGTGGGTGGTGCCACCCTTGGGCAGGTAGGCCTGTGTTGCATAAGAAAGCAGGCTGAGCAGGGGCCAGGGGAGCAAGACAGTATGCAGCATTCCTCCATGGCCTGTGCTCCAGCTCCTTCTTCCAGGTTCCTGCCCTGAGTTCCTACCTTGGGCTCCCTGATGAACTAAGATCTGGGAGATGTAAGCTCAATAAACCCTTTCCTCCCCAAGTTGGTAGTGGTCAGAGTGTTTTGTCACAGCCTTGAAGAAACAAACTAGGACACCATGTATTTTTCTTTTGCAGTAGTTTGCATTCAAAGGGATGAAACCAAGCCTAGATGATATATAAATAATATTTGTATGTCTTTATGTAAACATATAACCAGAGTCTTGTTACTCAGTACAAACAGTAGTAAAATACTGTTTCTTGTGTGAAATAGGTAGACTCAAGGAGAGTGTTTGGTTAGAAACATTATAAGGCCATCCTCAAGCTTCAAGAATGAAGCATGAATTTCTTACAAATACAATTAACTTTAAATTGTCAATCAGGATAGTCCTTCAGTTTGGATGATAATTTTACTTTGATCTACACAAAACTGATGTTTCTCTCAGAGTACTGTATTTTCATTAAAATGAGCCTTTAAAGCTGTAGCTTATTTTGAATGCTTAATAATACATTTTCAGTGGCAGCACTATTGATACAGACTTTTGTGGGGAGACATGGACATGCTCAATTTTCATCCAAGAATTATGTATATAGTTGCTACCTTCTAATAAAAAATGGGGGGGAGTGTTACAGTAATTTACCTATAAATGTGCTGTACTACCAAAATTTGTAAAGTTTTTCAGTATTGCTTTGGACTGATTGTTTCTCTGGATCTGGTCTCTTTATATCCCAACTTGAGTAGAGGGATTGATCTGACACATGTTGGTATAGACCTATTATATCAGGACTCTAGCTGCTTGGTTGTAGAAGAAATACTAAAAAGACTATACCCAATATTATTCACATGTCCACATGGAAAGATTTTGAGAAGACCCATTTTACACAAACATTTTTTCTTTTATTTGCATGTGATATGTGTGTGTTGTAGGCATGTGAGTGTGTGGAAACCTGTGCATTTAGAGGCCAGAGCAGAACACTGAGTGTCTTCTATTGCTCTCTGCCTTTTTCCCTTGAGATATGGTCTCTCATTGAATCATAAATTTCCCTTTTCCATTTGGCTGAATGCCTGATGAGCTATGAGGATCTGTCTGTTTCTGTTCTTTGATTCTGGAGTTACAAGCATGTGCAGCCATGCCAGCTTTGTACTTGGGTGCTGGAGATTCATATTCAGCTCCCCATGCTTTCAGAGCAACTGTTCTTACCCACTGAGCTATATCTCAGACCCCACAAGTATTTTCTAGGTGAACTTTAATGTTCAGCATTGCAATAGTCATGATAGGAAGGGATATTTTGGATGGAGGGGGAAGCATTCTGAAACAAAACATTGAAGCATTTAAATAAATCAGTACTTCTAAATTATGGTTAACAAATTTTGACTATATTGAAGATGTGACTCTCATCTTTTTATGTTAAGCTGATAATTCCCTGTGTTTGAATACTATGAAACCACCAATTTTCTATACTTAAAAAACATTTTATTATTTTTATTTTGTGTGTATGAGTGTATTACCTGCATGCATGTAAGTTGCACCCATGTCTTGCAATGTCCGTGGAGTTTAAAAGAGTGTGTCAGATCCCCAGGGACTGGAGTTATGGATGGTTGTTAGCCACCATGTGGATGCTGAGAATTGAACCCTGGTCCTCTGCAAGATCAGTCCTCTTAAACTCTGAGCCATCTCTCGAGCCCCTAGCTTTCCCTGTATTTTAAAATAGATAATGACATTATTTGAATAATTTTTTAGTTTATCTCATACAAGAATCTTGTATATGTGATTGTAAGGGCTTGAAATTAGGAGATTTATTCTTTTGGTTTGTTTTGAATGATAAAAGAATAATTAAATGGTATGGCGATTATACATTATTAACCTGAAGGAAATCTAGAAATCCAGCTCTAGACAATAATGTGGAGAAATACATGTGGCTGGGTTTATGCTTTCCTATGCACAGCAAGTCCCCAGATCACCCATTCTATTTCTGCTCCTCTTCTGCCAACCCGTTCAATATTGGCATGCTGTAAGTACTGTTTTCTTTCTAATATTATCACTACTGATCTTTACTTTTCTCACTTTTAATGTATCTCTCAAAGCAAAGCATCATTCACTGTCATTTAAGAACTTCAGAGAACTTCATCTATTTACAGTCATATCAAAACCTACTAAGAAGATGTGGGTAGTGATTGCTTTAAATATAAGTTTGCAGTATATAAATATAAACCTTTAAGTATAAGCTTTCACCAAATATTGCTTAGTCACAGCAATGACAGAATAATTGGAAAGTAATTTTATAGTTTATAGTCCATTGGATATTTGGATGTGTATCATTTCAAAATGTAGGTTTACTAATGTCAAATAGATAGCAGTCAATTTGTATTTAGCATGGGTAATCCATATATCTAGAGAGACTGACACATTCTAAAACAAAGCCCTGGTCATAAATGCATTGCATATTTCTCTTTCTAAAGCAAGATAAAAGACAACATTGTACATGTACTACTAAAAATAAAAACAAGAAAGATTAGAAGTAATCTCTCAGTTCCCCGACATGGTAATTAATTAATCACAGATCTGTACTTTAAGCCATTCTTTTAATTAAAATTCTCTTAAATAAAAATCATAGGGTAGTTTAATTATTTAAAATAGCAGTAAATATTTAATTTGATACCACATCTTTTACAAAAACGCCTGTAAGAGCTTATTTATCACTTTTATTTTGTATATGAGTGTATTGCCTGCATATAAGTAAATGCACCGGTGTTATACAATGCTTGCAGAGGTCAGAAGAGGCCTCTATATTCCCTGGAACTGAAGTTACAGATGGTTGTTAGCTGCCATGTGGGTACTGGGAATGTATTCCTCAGTCTCTTAACCACTGAGCCATCTCTCCAGCCTGAGTTTCTGCTTTCTAAACAAAGGGCTCTTAACAAAGTACCAATCAGAATTCCCAAAAGGGGCATCCTTCTGCTTGATTAATGTCATAATCAAGCAGTGTTGTTATGTGGACTTGTCCTATACCTGGCAAGGTAGACAGACTTCCTTCAAATACCACAAACAAACTTTCCGAAGGAGGAGAGGGGCAGAGAGAGTCAGTCATGCCTTCCATCCAACCTGCTGGCCTGTGTGGTACATGGGGGAGGGCTTGAATATAGGGGAGGGCAGAGAGAGAGAAGGGGATCTTGGGCAACCACTGGGAGGTCACAGGGTTCTTGCAGCAATGTGAAGGGAAGCCCATCTGTGTCCACACTTCCGTAAGTAACCCTCCCCCCACTGATCTGCATGGAAACCAAATAAATTCTTTGGCTCATCAAACTGTAGTTTTGAGAAATTATACCTCGTTGTGTTGTAAGGAAGGTGGGAGGCGGGGGCAGGGTACCACGTGTGCCTCCCAGAAGGAATTTTAGCAAGAAACGTATTTTATTCATTTCTTATCTGATGCGATTTTGCGTTACCGTAATATTAACCATCATAGCTCAGCTTTTCCCCAATTTTCATAGCTGGATAAGTTTATTTTCCAAAAATAACATGATCAAAGTCACCGGAGCAATATATGCATTCCTTTTACATTTATTTTCCAATACTAAATTAGTGAATACCTTCAAAGTAAGAAAAACCACACAATGTGTATAGTACAAGAAAAAACAAATCAGGCATACCCTTCCCCTCATTTCTGTCAGACAAGGTCTCTCACTGAACCTGAAGCAATGATGGTGGCCAGCAGGTCTCAACCATGCTCCAGTTTGTTCCACTCCCCACAGCACCAGGGTCAGGAGCACATGTGCAATTATACTTGACTTTTTATGTGGATGTTTTGACTCAAACTCAGATCTTCATGCTTGTACAAGAAGGGTTCTAACCCACTGACCCACCTCTCCATCCCTTTAATGCAGGGCTCTTAATTCATTTATTTATTTTAATGTAGATTTTGTCATAAATGACCAAATCACAGAATATTAGCATAGAAAGATAATGTCAGAGGTCAAACAGTACAAATCCTAATTTTATTAAACTACTGCACTGAGAGACACAAAGATTCACTTAATATCACAAACCCAATTATTAGTGTATAAACCTGGTTGTCTCAATTTCTTTAGGGAATGTGACAACTAATTTCATATTTTTAAGTCCCATAGCATCCTCAAATGTTATAAAAACAGTACTATTGGACTTCAATACACAAATTAACCAAAACTCAGTAATGATAGATGACTTCAACACCCACTTTCTTCAACAGACAGTTCATCCATCCAAAGAATAAACAGAGAAATATGTGATTTAAATGATATCATGAATCAAATGGACTGAACAGACATCTATAGACTATTTCAACCAAGCAACAAACAATGCACATTCTACTAGCAGCCACAGAAGTTTCTCTAAAACAGACCACATACTGGGGCACAACATAAACCTCAACAGATACAAAAAAGTCTTTTCATTGATTCCATGCATTCTTTCAGACCATAACACAATAAAACTTAAAATCAATAGTAAAAGAAGATCTAGGAACTACAAAAACTCATGGAGATCAAACAACACACTCCTGAATAATGAATAGGTCAACAAAATCAAGAAAGAAATAGAAGTATTCCTGATAGTAAATGAAAACGATAACAAAAAACAACAAAACCTCTGAGACACATTAAAAGCAGCCCTAAGAGGAAAATTTATAACTTTAAACACCTACATTAAAAAATCGGAAATAGTACACATATATAATTACTAGTACAACTCCAGAATTTGGAAAGGCAAGAACAAACCAAACAGAAACCCTACAGACAAGAAGAAATAAAGCTCATAGTAGAAATCAATGAAATAGAAATAAAGAAAACAATAGAAAGGAAGAATGAATCTAAGGACTGGATCTTTGAAATGACAAACAAGATAGATTCCTAACACAGCTAACCAAAATAAAGAAAGAGCAAATTCAAATCAATGAAATCAGAGACAAAATGGGAAACATCACAACAGACACCATAAAGATCCAGAACATTAAAAGGGAATACTTAAGGTTAAAAACTCATTCAATTTTATGTCTTACAGGGCTTATACTGAGTTCAATATTGTACAACTGTATTAATTCAACTGTGAACCCAGAAACTTACAGCCACTTGTGAAAGAGATGTACTCTTGCTCTGGAGTATGTTA
>NW_008343971.1:188061-197192 GCF_000622305.1 Nannospalax galili
AATGATTAAAAAAAAACCTATACTGTATTAAATTAGAAAATCTAAAAGAAATGAATGAATTTCTAAACTCAATGACTCCTCTAAAGTTAAATTCACACACATGGACACCCACACATTATACAAAATAAAGGGAAAGGTTTTTTTTATCTTTTCTTTATACCTTTTTTTTTTTAAGATATAAGTACTTTCTTGAGAATAAAACAGAGTCTTCTTGCCCTACCCATTTCTGTATATCTAAGTCCACCTTGAAATATGAATTAGGGAAAATTAGATAATGTAAATGTTAGGCTTGAAGGACAGAAATAAAAGTAAAGTGATGATTATCAATGTGATTATTCTTATCCAAAATACTATTAAGTAATTTCATGCATTCATCTCCCTCTTTAGAGCAGAATAAAAATTTCAGGTTTAAAGATAAAGTGGTATTTTCATGCTCATATACTTAGCAATCTAGTCCACATATGATATAGACAAGATTTCAGTTTCGTGATTATGAAATACCAGAGGATAAGGTATTAAATTAGGCAGCTTTTTGCTGTGGTGCTATGTCTTGTTCACAGGATGAGTGATTTCAAGGAACCTCAGTTTTGCCTAGCACTTTTATCTACACTTAGAAATGTTTTCATTCGTCATTTCCTTGAAACAATCAGCCAGGTCTAGGTGAATCACTAGGAGCTCAGTGTCAGCCTGGTTAACACAGCAAATTAGAGTTCCAGGCCAGCCATTGCTACACGGTGAGCAGCAGACTGAAAAACAAAGCAAAATGAAAAGGCAAAGTTTTCAGGCGTAATTAAAAGCTACTGATTTTCCTAGAAATTTGGTTTAGGAAATAATCAGTATTTAAATGTTTCTGAATATTACCTTATTTCTAAAGGCTTGTATTCTGACCATTTTATTATGAGAGTATGGAATTCAATTTATGCAAAATAGGAGGAGAAATTAAATTTATGAAAGAAAAGTGAATTTACTCAAAGAATCAGGACAATCTCTATGTGAGAATTGGTTTGTAAGAGTATTAGAGAATATTGCACAACATTGGTTATATTTCTTATTTCACTCTTAAAATCAAGGAACGATTATCAAATTCCTATTTCTATTTATTTTAGCTTTTTGAAAATTACACACACACACAATCACACACACATATATCACAGTTTCTCTGAGTACATGTGTTTTACGGTCATATCATGCCCAGAGGCCAGAAATTCACAGCAAACCCCCTACCTCATCCTCTGGCTTGTGCAGTCTTTCCAACCACTCTTACTCAAAGTTCCCGAGACCTTGGGGTGAGGTTGATATAGATGTTCCATCTATAGCTGAGCCCTGAAACTCACTTATTCTTAGCACTTTGAACAGTTGTGGGTCAACATTAACCATTGTCATTTCTTTTTTAAAAATATTTGTTTGGGAATAGAATTTATCAATAAAATAAAATAGCTTATTTTGTAGCATACTTTTACTTGGAACTTTTAAGAATTCCAGTTCTTATAACAATTTCAGATAATAAATTCAATGAGGATGCCTTGTAGTATGCAAATATTAGGTTTTAGTCTTTTCAGGTGTTTGAGATAGATGAGTTTAAAATAATTTATTCAGAAATAAAATCATGTTTAATTTAGTCACTATTATATCAATGTCAGAGATAAAAGGAGCAAAGTTTCAGAGGTTGATTATTGGCAAAAACTATCCCAGGAATATAAAATACTAAGATAATTTCCATTACCAACTATTTTTGTCCAAATGTTTATTTTTTAAGAGTCATTAGTACTTCAGAAATAGCTGGAATGATGTAGATTAAATAATTTTATAGCAGTTTAAATAGTAAATGAGTTTTTTTAATGGGAATATCACAAGTCAATGCAAAACTTAGAATAATAACCACAGCAGGTTCTCTCTCATCTTTACAATTTATAAGGGAGTGACATGATAGGATGAGCAGGCTCAGGTGGATGAACTTACACCAGGGGATGTCTGGGGACACAAATTTGACTGAACAGGCCTTACCATGTATGACAGAATGCATGAAAGCCATTGGGAGGTTATGGGGGGTGCAGAGGGGGAGGAGGTCTAAATATTGATTAAGGTGTACTATATGAAATGCACAAAAATGTAATAAAAAAGAAAATGGAAAAAAAAGAATATTAAAGTCTTAGTAAGTTAATCTTTAGTTAGCTAACTCAGCATATAATTTTTTTCTTTATTAGTCCCCTAACACCAGATGATCAGAGGTGGGCAATAGTCACAATATGGAAGCTCATTTTTGTCAGTTCTTAGCATTCTAGGAAGCATATAATGGATCTTTAATCAATTCATCTCTATTTATATCAATGGTAATACAAAGTATCTAGTTGTCTTTAAGTTTGTTCTCTGTAATGACATAAAAGGATTTAGGATATAAGGTTACATGAGAGGAACCTATTATGAAAAAAAATTATACATGATTTTATCCAGAACAACATGACAAAGTTGACCATTTTAGACTGATGGGGACTGTGACCTTATAAAGAAAATTCACTCTTAATACTGTAAGATTAATTACATTTGTTCTGGTTTGCTCAATTTACCACTATAAGATTTATTACATATTTTATTTTATAATCCCAAGCACTACTGATTAAGCAAGTTATTTTATAATATCAATTAGAAATTCCTAAGTTAGATATGTACATAGTTTCTTTGTGTTAAACTGCCCTGGCATTTTAAGTCTATAATGTTGTGTTAATATTGAACTAGTTTAAATAATAGTTAATAAAATCCAATAGTAATTTCAAAATAAAAATGAATAAAGAAACAAACTCAAATAGTTTATTTCATCTTTTCTGTGTGTTTCATTATAATGTAATTATGCAATCAGTAATTAATCATTTATAGCCTACTATGAGGGTCTTGTAATTCTGGAAAATAATCCATTCTGCTAAAAGGGTTGGATAATAACCAAGAGAGCTTAGCACAAACATTAGGATAATAGAGAAGAGACGATGAAAATAAGTTGTGTTTTCCGAGAAGCTAAGACCAAGTGAATTAATATGCAAATATGTGAATTAGCCAATGAGATTCCTTGCATATATTAAAATGGAACAAACTTTACTAAACAAAATTTTATTTGTGATTCTGCTGGAATAATCTCCATGTTTGGCTTTTCCCACTGGGTTATTTATATTTCCTAATAATTTATTCTAGTAAGAGTTTTGGTCAATAAACTATCAGAGGGGGAAAGGAAGTAAAATTATCTAAATAAAATTAGAAAATGAATATGGTAATAAGATAAAACATAAGCCTTATGTAAAAATATAGTTTCATTTAACTTCTTACTCTTCCATGTCAGAGACAGCCAGAGACTAAAAAATGAATATTGGAATCCTGCCTTCATCATTCACTTATTCATCTATTCTTGTTCAAATTATAAGTCCTTACATTTTTGAAGAGATAGTCTTGATATTTAAGTTTGGATCATGTGATAATATATAGCTTGAGCCTCAAGGTGTAGGAAAGATATTAGGTAGATGAGAGATGAGGAATAGATGAGAATCAAATGGAACATAGATAGATGTTTTACTTTTCTAAATAAAAAATTTTGGAACTCAACCTGGGTCCTGTACAGAGCTACAATTGTTTTACTTTTCTCCCATAACTTTACCTACTAAATATTTTCCTGTATATCACACTTGCCTAAGAATGAATCTGTGTAGTTTTTATAACCAGCAGGTATTTTATACTTTATACTTTTCCCCACAATTATTTGAATTATGTATGAGTAAATATAATTTTCTAATCTTCTTTATGTCCTGAGTAGCAAATATAATTTCAGTCAATTTTCCAAAGATGTTAAAGCAAAGCTATAATTAATTAAAAATCAAATTCCACATATTCCATTGTTAAAAAAATAAAAGATTTTCAATACATTGATTCACTTGATAAAAAAAATCAACAACTCCATTCAGGTGTGATGGTGTATGCTTTTAATCTCAGCACTTAAGAGGCAGAGGCAAGCAGGTCTCTGAGTTCAAAGCTAACCAGGGCTGTATAGTCAGATCTTGCCTAAAATAAAATGAGTGAATGAATTAATTTGATCAAATGCTTTTATTTTGTTTTTATATTTATTTATTTATTTATTTATTATTTATATTTATTTTTGTGTGTTTGTGTGTGTGTGTGTGTGTGTGTGTGTGTGTATTTGTGTGTGTACCATGTGTAGTAAAGGTCTCCATTTAGGCCAATTGAGGGCATCAGTTCCCTAGAACTGGAATTATAGGTGGTTTTGACCTATCTGACATGAGTTCTGGGAACCCAGCCTGGGTCCTAAACAGAGCTAAAAGTATTTTCAACATTTCAAATCATCTCTGCAGTCCAATTCCAATTACAGTTTTTAAATGCTAGTTTTGTTCTCCAGATATCTTAGTCCTAGATGCTAGGAAGTGGGCAAGAATAGAAAGAATAAATGTTAAAGACAATGGTTTTCTGATGACAGTAAATAATTGAAAAGTTAGGTAAAAATTTGAAAGTAATTTGAGTTAAGTGCAAAATGACTGAAACAACCATAAAAAGCATCAAGAGTACTTGCCATGAATGTAATCCCAGGGAGCTACAATGATGGAAGAATTTAAGATTTTGAAGGGGAAGAGTCAAGGGATAAACAGTAAGTGAACATCATCAACCTCAAAATTTAATAAGTAGTAGTTAGTTGATGATGACTCTCTCCCATTTTTAGATTTTCCACAGACCAAAAAGTAAATCCTCATAAATTACCTGAGAACTCACTGAGTCAGGGCAAGTAATAATAGAAAGAATCTGGAATTGCAAGAACTTGTGCCATATTTAAATATTTAACACTGTGTTCCCTACTACTTTCTCATCTGTGTGCACTTCTGTCATTATCTAATGTATTCCTTATGACAAGACACCCTGTGTATAAACGTAGACATGAAAAAAGTAGACACAATTATGTAGACATGTAAAAAATAAATACAATTTCTCAAATATAGTCAGCAAAGACACCTGAATCTTATCCACTCAGGAAATTTTGTATGGCCTGGAGAGGCAGAGGTACAGTTCCTCCAGTGCTGATTCTAACTGAGCTTTCCAGAATGTAGCTTTTCTCAGTTTTGCAGATATGGTGTTTTTACAAAGGAGGTGGATTTTAAGCTCTTGAATTTGGATGATAGTTAATTTTATATCTCCAATATGAGATCTGTGACATTCCATTGTTGAAATACCATCTCAAAGAGGTATTGTCTCTTTTAGATAAATAGATAAAGAATATTTGAGTTTTCTCTCATCACCAGATTAAGATGATGAATGTATTTGTGGAGAATGGAAGATATGGATTAGAAAAAATATAAGGTAGCATTTGAATTCAGAGCTGGTCATGTAGTTGCATTAAATAAGAACTTATGATCATGAGGATATGTAAGACATAGAATCCTTTCTTCATTTTTCTCCTAATTCCTTCTGATGTGTATTCAGTTTCTCATTTCTTATTCACTAAAATACTTTAGAATACATTAAATACTTTAAAGTACATTAAAGTACTGGATGAGCTGGTGATTACTGATGCTCAACTGGTACAGATTTTACTGTATTATATAGAGAGAATATATAGAATACAGAAAATATATTCTACATTATTTTCTATATCCTGAAATAAAGTACAGCCTGATAGTTTTCAATAACAGTTTTACTGACCATATGTTTATTTGAGCTGTACTTGGATTTAGGTTATAGTCAGAAATTAGAAAATGGGAGTCCTTCTGCCTCTCAGGCACAGCCAGGCCTATTAATTCCCAAGGCAGAGGTGAGAGTCTGACACATATCTATTTAGTGAGTGAGTTTCCACCACAAATTATTGCTATCTGTTTCCATGGTGGACTTGATTTCCCTGGTTTGTCTTATAAGTCTACAGAGCTAAGTATTTGCGGAAAATCATTTGAAATGATGGTATTTTTTTTATTTAAAAAACATTTATGCATCTTAAAGATATAGATAAAATGATGATATATTTAACTTTTTTCTTCTAAGTTTTCATAGGCATTACTTAAACTACTGTGATAATCATCTCACACTCAGCAACAAAGTAGCTGAGAGAATCAACTGTAAAAGATGGAAGATTCATTTTGGCACATTGTTTAAGCTTCATTCCTTGAACAGTTGGCCTTATTACTTCTGATCTTAAGGCAAGATAACCTGTCATCATAGGAGTCTGTGCCAGAAAAGTCATTCACCTTACATCCACCAGGAAGCAGAAAGAGGAACCGGAAAGAGCAAAGACTCCAATGTCCTCTTCAAAGTCATATTCTCAATGAGCTAACTTCCCGTTTCTCCATCTCTTCCAGAAACTGCTACCTCTGAATAGCACCACAAACTAGGGACTAAGTCTTTAAAGCACATTTCAGAATCAATTTTGAGGAACTACTGCTCACAAAAAGATTTATTTCAGAAAATCGACCTTGAGTTTATTGATCAGAGAAGGACAAAGATGTTAACTGTAACAAAGAGACCACTAGTGGCTTTGAGGTTCTAGAGCACATAAACATTTGAAAACCCTCATAAGAAAAATACTACATTTTCAACTTCATTAGATAGACCTACGCTTTATATATCAAAATCCATGCTAAATGAATGTTAATTTATAGACACTGTTCATGAACTAGAACAAATAAATGGTTGCCCTTTTCAGTCCTAAAGGGCTAAACAAAACATTAAATTAGTGTGAAAACAAGTGATCAAATGTATATATTGATGATTCCTTGTTTCTAATAGATTTAGAAGGTAAAGAGTAGAGTGAGAAGGGGAGAAGCTTTTGGTGGTTTCTGTCTAAACCTCATTGCAAGTGCTCATAGGGTATCTGATTAGCCAGAGGAAAAGTCCTTATGTCAATGTTTGATTCACATTGACTCTTATGAGTGTGATAGTTATTAACGAGTGCCTAAGCTTCTCTACAGCTGTGATCAAAACACATAGAGAAGGCAGGTAAGATCAGTTGCTGGTGGGTCCCTCATAGAGAAGTTGCACAGTTCATGAGAAGAGATTTTGTGGTTCTTTAGCGGTAGGGCAGAGCTGCAAATGGTGAATTGGATGAGAATGAATTCAGACTGACAAGTGTCTGGTACCTTTAAGTATCACTGTGACAGTAAAGCAGAAGATAGCACCAGGGTCCTGCAGTAGAAGGAGATTAGTTTCCTAAGGATCAGCATGATGGATCTAGTGGTCATCCTGCATGTTTAGTAATATACATGAATAATTTAAATTTTAATAATTAGGTGCACTTTGTTATGTAGTACAGGAAATATCTATCTATGTACATGTGTTCCTCAATTTGTGATGGAGCTGCTTCCTGATAACCTAATTATAAGGTGAAAATTTTGACCTGAAATTATATTTATACACCAAACTTATCAAACATCGTGATTTAAGGAGCAGCATAGTGCAGAGTGTCGTTGCTGAACCTTGTAAATTCATGACAGCCTGGAAGGTATCACACCTTGTAGCTAGTATCACATTAGAGCTTAATACTGCATCTCAGTAACGGGGGAAATGTATGCTTGGAAGGTTAGTATTTAATGCAGATGTGTTGCCTTTGTACTATTTTAAAGTGAGGTATCTTAAGTTGAACCATCATGCAAGGAGGAAATGTCAGTATTTATTTTCATGGGGAAATAGGAAGGGTAGCTATGCAGGCATAGTGCAATGATATGTGCAGGAGTCTGCAGGCAGGCAGGAAGGGGAAGTCAGATGCAGCTAAAACTCCATGAGCCCATGCAGGAACTATAACAAGAACAGACTGAGTTCTATATGGATGCCTATTGCCTCTGACATAACAAGGTATCCCCCCAAAACCTTGGTGCCTCTCACATAGAACTAAACACACACACATAAACCTGACCCAAGATCATAGAAAATGAAGACAGATCTAGACTGAAGGTTGTAGATGCCCCTGCAGCTCCATCGCAACAAACTGAATTAACAGATCGCCAGTAACCATATAAATGTGGAGCCCCAGAATGTAGAAAGATTATGTTATTTTCTCTTATCTGCATTCTAGACTCTGTCATACGGAGGGCCTCTGCTCCATTCAAAAAGACTGTGCTATAGTGAAGTCAAAGATAACAGAATATTCTCTTTGGGTTAATTCCAAAAGAAATGACAAGAAAATATGTTGAAGGCAGCAGTTAAAACAGCCTGTGTGTGAACAGGTAGACAGAGCTAAGTTTGAGTATGATTGTTAGTTTTACAATGCTCTGATAAAATACTGGAGAAAAACTGCTTAAAAAGGGGAAGGTTTGTTTTAATTCAGAGTTTCAGAATGACTCCATTCGTTTGATCCCATGGAGAGTCCAAATATCATGGTGTTGAGAGTTTGTGGCACAGAAAGCTGCTTACTTCTTTGGCAAAGAAAGAGGGAGGAGGAGAAGAAAGAATAAAGGGAGAGAAAAAGGAGAAGAGGAAATGGAAGAGTTAAGGGTGAGGAAAGGGTCTGGGGAAAACACCCGTTCAAGTCAAGTTTCCATTAGAACTTACACTGTCTCATCACTTAATAGCCCATTTAACTATAATCCATCAATAGATTAACCCATTTATAATTTCAACATCCTTAGGATCCAATATGCTCTCAACTGCACCAAAGAACAAGATTTTCAACATACGAGCTTTTGGGGGAGAACACTCCAAATCTAAGATATAATAGCATGCACATGCTACACAATGACTCCTGTGTTACTCAGCCAGCCAACTCTCATGACACAGTCCCCTTGAAGTTATAATTAGCTAAGGAAATGCTACAAAGGAATTATGAATAATATATATATATTCACAAGGATTTCATGAATCAGTGTATCAGGATCATACACTGAATACTGAATACACTAAATACAGCTGAATATTCAGGGCTGTCAGGAGCAGGCTGGCTGCCCCCTACCCCCATCCGAGAATGTCGCGAGCTGGGACTCTGTCCAGCAGAGTCCAGGAAAGACGACACAGACACCAAGGTGAGGTTCAAGCTTCTGTTTCTTTTTCTTCCTTTATTCTCTCTTATAGTCTCTTCATTATCTCACCCACTATGATGCTGCTCCTTATGTTCTCCTATATCTCTCACTTCATTCTCTCTCACTTCATTCTCTCTCACCTCATTCTCTCTC
>NW_008343971.1:199414-211756 GCF_000622305.1 Nannospalax galili
CGGACTCTGTCCAGCAGAGTCCAGGAAAGACGACACAGACACCAAGGTGAGGTTCAAGCTTCTGTTTCTTTTCCTTCCTTTATTCTCTCTTATTCTTTCTCATATTCTCTTCACTATCTCACCCACTATGATGCTGCTTCATCGTTCTCCTACATCTCTCACTTCATTCTCTCTCACTTCATTCTCTCTCACTTCATTCTCTCTCACTTCATTCTCTCTCACTTCATTCTCTCTCACTTCATTCTCTCTCACTTCATTCTCTCTCACTTCATTCTCTCTCACTTCATTCTCTCTCACTTCATTCTCTCTCACTTCATTCTCTCTCACTTCATTCTCTCTCACTTCATTCTCTCTCACTTCATTCTCTCTCACTTCATTCTCTCTCACTTCATTCTCTCTCACTTCATTCTCTCTCACTTCATTCTCTCTCACTTCATTCTCTCTCACTTCATTCTCTCTCACTTCATTCTCTCTCACTTCATTCTCTCTCACTTCATTCTCTCTCACTTCATTCTCACTTCTCATTCTCTCTCACTATGATGCTGTCTCGTTGTTGCTGTTCTGTTCTCTTCTGTTCTTGCTATTTTTTATTACACACCTCAGCTGTTCATATAGCATTTCCAACAGCCCTCCCTCTAGCCAGGACCAATCAGGGCACACACACGTGCAGCGGGCAGGCAGAGTGCAGCTCATTAGCCACGTAGCAAGATCATCAGGCTGGCAGCACCTGTTTTTGGGCTCACCATACTTCAGAGTTGGGGTAAACAAGTGGGATTCATGAGCCTTGGCAATCAGCCAAGAGTTGAAGTAAACAGCATGAGGTTTGGCAGCCAGCCAGGGCTCCATCTTTGGCTGGCTCGGCTGTGCTCGCTTCCCACACGAGAACACTGAAAAATCCTATTCTGACTGACCCAGGATCAAGGCACAGGCAGTTCAGCTCCTGGAGAACAGCTAAGGGGTTATTGGCAAGGCCTGTCCTAGCTGACCCAGGGCTGAGCCCATACAGGTCAATCTCTGATAATCAGTTTCCAGGTGCATGTTTTTGTCTTAGTAGTTCTGCTTACATGCTACTTATACAATTACATATAATAAATGTAACTTTTCCCAGGTACATGCCTTTGTCTTAGAAGTTCTGCTGATGCAAGTACATGTGATTAATGAAACAGTGATTATTGAAACTGCGTGGTTCAAAGCAGCTTGTGGTTCTGTGCTATATTTCTGTAGTAGATTTTTCTCCTGCCTTGATGCAAGGTATAAAAAGACTGTTTTCTATGTTTGTTGCTGCTCTTTTCACAACAGCTAAGAGATGGAAGCAACCTAAGTGTCCATCAATTGATGAGTGGATAATGAAAATGTGGTTCATTTATACAATGGAGTTTTACTCAGTACTAAAGAAAGATGAAATCGTGAAATTTGCAGGTAAATGGATGGAACTAGAAACTATTATAATAAGTGAAGTAACACATACTCAGAAAAAGAAAACACATGTTCTCCCTCATATGTGGATCCTAGCACCAAATTTATGAGTATGTATCTAGACATAACTACAGGAACCAGGATAATGAAGAGGAACAAGGGAGGTAAAGGAAAAGAAAGAATCTGGAACAGAAGAATAGTGGAAAACAGGTTAACAGTGGTTAACAAGGGAAATATGGATAAAAATGGGGTTATTTTAAGAGGAGGGGGAGGGAAGGTTATACAAGGAACCTAGGGGATAAAGGGAAAGAAGGAGCTCAAGAGAGGTAGGACCATATGAAAAGGGTATTATTAAGGGAGAAATGGGAAAAATGGTGGCACCTCAAATGAGGAAACAATGGTGGAAGAGTTAGACAAATAAAAATGGGTGAGAGACAAATAATGCCTAACCAGTTCTGGAAAACCAGAGGGAACCATATTAGGCCAACAACCTACTGACAAATTATACATACAACCAGATCAAAGAATGTAATACCGGTGTAGCAAGGTTTATCAGAGAGCATTTGGTCTTTGCCCCAACTCTGTCTACATGGCACATGGTAATTAAAAGTACCAGACTGGTAGAACCAACCATCTTGGATGTTTAACAGTCATACATTGAGGCCTATACTAATTTGTTCAGAGGGACATAAAACAGTTCTTGCTCCTTGCCCTCCTAGGTCGACTAAGTTCCAGGAGCCTATGAGCATCTCTCAAAATGTCCAGTAACTGTGGGGAGACACCTGTCCTCCTGATCAAGGAGGCTGTGGAGACCCCACCAGATGGACCTGAACCCATGTCCAGTCTACAAAGTGGAGGGTCATCACAGAGGAAACATTTCCTCAGTGCTTCCAAGTGAAGCCAGCAATGTTCAAGCAGGACCTTTGACTTATCTTCACATAGACGGAGCTGGTAAAAGAAAGGAGCCAGGGGCTCCTCCCAAGCCCATGTGACCCCTGAGGAACAGATCCATGAACGAGTAAAAATAAATAAATTTTTCTGGGCCAGCTGTATGGCCTTAAACATTCAAAAGGAAATTATAACCAAAGATTAAAGGGGTTAATATAATGCCTTAAGAGTCCATATGCTTAGCTAAAGGCTACATAACAAGCAACAATACCAGATAGGAGATACCTTCTTTTGAGTTGTTGGCCAGGGTGGCCAAAGGGACTCCCAAATAGTAACCCAGCATAAAACTGGGAAAATGAACAGCAGACCCCAATCTTATCTAAAGGAATATTGACAACTGATTGCTGCTAGAAGAGGAACAGCTGACACTCCTAAAACAAAGACCTCTAGATAGGCTGTCTAGATTCAACAGAAAGGGAAGCAGTCGGGAATGGCTGTGGGTACTGACAACACAGCAGACAGTAGCAGGGATATCAGAGTATAAGGGCTCTCTTGGGGGGAGGGAGGCTATAGGAGGGTACCATCTGGGAAGTGGGTATATAGTCGAATAAGATGGGTTGGGATGTTCTGTTTGATATACACTCACAAAAAAAATCAACAATTTTTTAAAAATGTATTATATTTGAGGAGGTAGCATGGAAATTTACATCATGCTAATTAGTAGAGGTGATAAACATTACCAATGAAATCTACCCAATGACTTTATAGACATACACAGGTGCCAAGGATCCAAGTGCAACCAATTATGACTAGTCAACAATATATTCTAAAATGAAATGGAGATCTTTTTTAAAGGTTAAAAAAACTCATTCAATTTTATGTCTTACAGGTCTTTTACTGAGTTCAATATTGTATAAATGTTTTAATTCAATTGTGAACCTAGAAACTTGCACTCACTTGAGAAAGAGATGTACTCTTGCTCCGGAGTGTGTTACTGAATATATTAAATCTGTAGTGAAATACTTGTTCTAATAAAATTTAAAAAAATGATAAAAAATAATAATTAGTAGATGTGAAAAACATTACCATTGAAATCTATCTGACGACTTTATATCCGTGCTCAGTTGCCAAGGAGCTCAGAAAGTAACCGACTGTGACTAGTAATCATCAGATATATAGAGATTAGAAATACATGTGCAAACATCTTAATGTCAATTGCATTAAAAATGAATTTTTCTGCATGAAACTGTATTTTAATAATGAATTGGATATCTTTTTTAAAGGTTAAAACTTCATTTAATTTTATGTCTTGTAGGGTTTATACTGAGTACAATATTTTATAGCTGTAATAATTCAACTGTGAACCTAAAAATTTACAGCCAATTTTGAAAAAGATGCTGTTGTAATGAAATGTTTTTTCTAAGTATGTGGTTATTAAATAAAAAATTAACTGGAAAAAAAAGATTTTTTTTCCTGCAATAAAGTGTCTGCACGGTCATCAGCCTACAAGGTCTTCCTGATCCCATCTATTTCTGTGTCTGTATCTTTATTTTTCCTTAATCCTTACCCTTCCCACTCAGGTTTTAGCATTCCCCATAGCTGGACTGCAGCAATAGACTTTTTGAGCTTTCGTTTGACCTCAAGTTTAGATCGACATCTGTTCAAGGATCATCTGTACTTTTAAAAACCTAAACTTCTCAACTTCTGTTTGCAAGCCTTGTTTAAGACTTTCCACCCTTGTAAAGACGTAAGACAATGAAAGCCTCCCATCTCCCTTTTCTCTTGTTTTCCTGGCAATGTTCTTTGTATCTTCAAAATCTCTCTCACTCTCGCTCTTGCTCTCCCTCACTCTCTCTCTCTCACACACACATAATTAATAGAAGTATGAGACTAGAAAATGGCTTCGTGAGTCTAGTTCAATTCTCTTTCCTTTATTATTTGTCATTAGAATAAGAATATCAATACATTACTGTTTTGTTAGAAATTGATACTGGCATTGCAAAACTCCTGTGATGGATCTAATATCACTTCCATAAGAAGCCTGGTGAATTGCCTTGTGTGATTTAAGTGACTGTGCTGTGATCTGCTCAATTCTATTTAATTCCTTATGCACTGATTAGCTCCAACCCAATCCAGTTACATATGTAGATATGCCTGATATTCTTACTAGTCACTGTAAACAAATTAAATTTAGTCGTAAAGGGAAGATTCAGTGAAAAAGACCAAAGTCCAAGAGCAATTTGGGCAGAAACCACTCATCCTTGCCCACTCACTTGATAGCTTGAATGGCAATCACAAATGCTTAGTAAATGTGCTGCAAAGACAACTGTTTAAATGCTCTCAGAAGAAATGAATCCTAACTAAATTTATGAAACAGCATTTTATTTTCCATTAATACTGGTAGGTCTGGGTGTAGAGGTGCATGTTTTTAATCTGAGCACTTAGGAGGCAGAGGCAGGTGGATCTTTGTGAGATCAAGGCCATGTTGATTTACATAGTGAATTCCAGGTCATATGTAACTAAAAGGAGACCCTGTCTGACTTACCGTTGCTGTGATAAAAACAGTGACCAAAACCACCTTGAGGAGGAAAGAGTTTATTTGGTTTATAGCTCACAGCCCATCATCAAGGGAACTCAAGGCAAGAACCTGGAGCACAGACCATGGAAGGAGGTATGCTGCTTACTGGTTTGTTCTCTTGGCCCTTGCTCAGTCTATTATTTATACAACACCAGGTTACCTGCCCAGGGCTGGAACCTCCCATAGTGTTCTGGGTCTTCCCACATCTCTCAACAATCAAGAAAATGTCCTACAGACATGACCATATGTCAGTCCAAAGAACACAATTCCTCAACTGTGATTCCATCAAACCAGGTGTGACAAGTTGACAGCTGAAGCTATCCAGCACAAATGACCCTTATCAACCTGACGTATAAGCATATCACTATTAAACTAGAACCTTTCCAAAAACAACATGCTCAGGTCTGTCACAGCACTACCCTCCACGAGATTATCAAGAGTGCTTGTATGATATTTTGATTTGAGAATATGTGACTTCTTGTGATTTGGAGTTGAGAAATTAGCTGTGATTAAGTGACCAGCACCACTGAAATGAAACTTTTGCTTTATTGGGAAAATTGATGCTGGTTAGCTAGGACTGAAAAATGAACTGAGAGTAAGAGACCAGTATCATTGTGGCAAAATCTTCTGGGAACTATTTCCTCAGGGTCAAAATACAGACGCTGCAGTCCAAAGGGGTCAAGCCCCATCTCAAACTGGAAGCAGGAGTTTGTAATTAAGAGTCTCGTATATGATACTGGTGTTGAAGGCATGAAGGGGTCATGGAAACTATCCTTGGAAAATGTGTATAAATGCAGGACGTATTTTAATTCCCTATTGTACACTTGTTAGCTCTTGTGTATACAGTAAGAATGACCTGCTCATAATTATCCCTAAGGAAAATGTATAAACTAGAATCAGTAAATGTTACATGAACAAGGTCTGTTTCTCTGCTTTGTATTTGAAAATTCAGCATGACTCGTAGAAAATGAGTTAAGTGTAACACCAATAGCTTGACACCTAGTTTCCTACCACAAGTACATTTTGATTAGATGCACATACATCCCTAATCTAAGATGTTCACACTTTTTTTAACAAATGTGAACAACCCTAAACTCAAAGCCTTATTAAACTGTTCCTTTATAGATGCCATCGAAGTGTTGTATCTTTGTCTCATTTTATCTATGGCTTTTTCAAAAGTTCATTAAAAATTAAATGTGTAAACCCACAATTATTTGAAAACAAGATTGGGGTTGCTATGGGTGGCAAAATAAAATATTGTACATCTAGAAAGCATGACTGCAGGTGTATATGATCCATTAAAGGACAAAAAAATTATATCCTGTTGAATGTAACTCGAAAGGTCAGAGTCTGAGGAAGAAGGATCCTGGGCAAGCTCAGCAGGACTAAATGCCAGGAAGTGAGTGTGATGCCTGGAGTTGAGAGGGCTTAACTGGATGTCTGGATATGAAATAAATGGCTCTAACCAGTCCTTATCTTCGTTTCTATATACTGCTGAACAAGCAATATGGGAAAGAAATCTCCGATTCAACCAGCTCTAGAAATCTCTGTCATCCAGTAAGAACTACATTTAAACACCCATAGACTTGCACATATGTGTGTATGAGGACACATTGTTCACAGGCACAATAAATCAGCAAACAAAACAATCAATGTTTTGGCAAAGAGAACAGATACATGATAAACTACAGAGAAAGGAAAATATGTTTATCTTAGAAGAAACAGACATTAGAGGGAATTTAAGCTTAAAATGATTCTAATAAATACCTGCATCTGAATAAACCTAATGTAATCCTAAAGAAAAGGAACAGCTTTGAACTCTTGGAAGTTTAAAGTATGATGTCCTAAACAAAGCAAAATGAGAAAATTCACAGTAAAGTTGATATAAATATTTGGGCTGTGTTGTGGAAGTACAGAATTCATTAACTTAGAAGAAATTTGTAGACATTATACAAATGATAGCACATTGTTGTCATAGGTGTTATGATAAAATCTGTAAAGAGGGATTGTTACATAGTGGAGACATCAGAGGCTGAAAATACCACTTTTTTCATAAACCACCTGGACTATTCAAAACTTTTAAAAACACAATGTACTCCTTTCAAAAGTAAGGTTATTTAAAATTAACATCAATATTTACTTAAACATCCCTGTTATATACCACATTAGGTTTATGAGAAATGAAATACTGAAACAAAAATCAATTTCTGGATGATATCAGATTGATATCACCTTCTGGTTTCTATTGTTTTTAGTACCACTGAGTCATCGCCTTGAATTGAAAGTGATATAACCAAGTCAGATACCATAATTTCTATTAATGGAATGTAACAAGAATCATAATATTATTATAGAGTTGATATAATATGTTTTTATTTCATTATATTTCCTTAAATTTCATTTATTTATGGGTGTGCATGTGTTTGTACTTTCATGAATGTATGTGAATGGTTTGCGTGTCTATGATGTGTACATACAGTTGCATGCAGTACTATACTTCTGTGCATATGCATGAAAAGGCCACAGTAAAACAAAAGCAGTCCTGGTCTATCACTCTTCACCTATTTCTTTAACACAGAGTCTCACACTGAAGCTGTAGCTAGGGGCCAGCAACCTCACCAATCCCACAGAGCCTGCCACATCCAGCTTTTTCTGTAGGTTCAAAACTCAGCAAGCACACTTAGTACTGAGCCATTTCTCTAGGTATTTCATTATCTTTCTTAAAGATTTACATGAGTGCCTGTTATAGATACTTTTATATATTAAAATATTTATTTATTTTATTATTTTTATTTTATGTGTATGAATGTATTGCATGCATATAAGTAGGTGCACCTGTGTTGAGCAATGCACACAGAAGTCAGAAGAGGGAGTCAGGTTCCTGGAACTGGAGTTGCAGATGGTTGTTAACTGCCATACAGATGCTGGGAATTGAACCTGGGTTCTCTGCAAAAGCAGCCAATACTCTTAACAACTGAGCCATCTCTCCAGCCCCTACTTTTATATGTTTAAAATGAAGTGCCCTTGGGTGTCTGCCCCCTTTGTCATCATAGGTATGAATTACACTTTTGATCAACATGTTGCCTATTAGTTTAATTCATCAGATATTGTTATAGTGTTTGACTGTAGAATTCAGTACTCTGCACAGAGTCATGCATCATCTTGAGGTCTTGGGACATATTTCTCATGGATAAGAAGGGACCATTCTATTTTAATTGTGTCTTCACTCCTACTTTTGATACCTTTTTACATATGTCAATAGCAGCATTTGTGACTTACCAATTAATGCCATCTCATAAAAATTTAATATTCATTTTGTAGGAAGGGGGCATATACGTTTAAAATATTTATCACATTTTTATTCCTTAAAACACTCAACCTAAACTCTGATTCAAAGCCAACTTACTATCTTGGTCATGAATCTTGGCTTGGTGAAGATCTTACTGAACATCTGTGGCCCCTTGTGAGTGTCAAATATCTGTTTGCTTTATTGAATTAGTAATTATTGAACTTCTGACCTATGAAAGACATTGTACTGTGTACTAAAAGTCCATTAGAGAAAATCACACATTTTTATAAATCCACATACAAATGATGTGCCAAGAGGAGGGACAGTAGTCAAGTTGCCTCATTTATAAGTGATGAAGAAAAGAAGACACTTGTCTGCTCTCAGGAGACATTTCTCTAACTACGGATGTTGCCTCTCAGAATTAAAGAAATGGATTAGATCAACTATGCAATGACAGCTCTATTTCATCTCAGAAAAAGGCACAATGAAGTGGCCTGGGTATTTTCTCCATTCTCTTGAAACCAATTTGACTTTATCAAGGTAGGATACATGGTCTTTGTAAGTCTGAGTTGTCTTGATTCCACTTTTCCATACTAAGATCCTAAAGAGCCATCATAAATAAGGCAACATATTTTGAGATTGTTCCAAACAACATACTCAAAACTAATGTTGGCATGGCCTGTAGATATAGCCACTTTCTACGGCACGCACGCTGGGTGCCCGGGCGTGCTGTGTGCGGGCACACCTGGAGAGTTGCAGTGCAGGGATCGGTCCCCTGGTCTCAGCCGCGTGCCCTGGAAGAAGGCGGGTCTGGCCCCGGGGGCTTCTCCGTGTCTCTGTGGGTCTCTGCTGCTGGAGGGTTGTCCAGCCGTGTACCGCCTTAATTTTCCCCTGTGCACTTTCCTCTTGATGCAATATCCACTGGCCACTGGATCACGCGGGAGAGCGTGAGGCGGCTGAAGCTGGGATCTGTGAGCCGGTGACTGAGGAATGCTGCCCCCCAGAGAGACTAGATTGCAGGCAGGAGACACAGACTCAGCTCAGTCAGATTCCGTGGTACAGCTCTTTATTCCAAGTCTCAGTGACCCAGTTCCTGCTCTAGCTCCGCTTCTAGCTCCCAATTATTGAGAGAAGACTAGGATATTTATACCATGGGGGTAGTGGTAAAAGCTTTGGCTGATACTTTGTGAGACATTCTATTTGCATATGGAAGTGGGTTTCTGCCATGCTGCCAGACTGCTGACTACCTGAAAAATCACACAGGAAAGCACGGTATACCTAGAGCCAGAGGCCATGTTTATGTTATCGCATTTGTGGCGGGCGCTTCCAAAAGGAAGACAGGATCACACAGGAAAGCATGGTATTCCTAGAGCCAGAGGCCATGTTTGTGTTAGGGCATTTGTGGCGGGCACTTCAAAAGGAGAGTTAGGAAGATACCAGGTACTCTGCTGAAAGGATTCATCTGCATATGAAAACCGAGCCTGTGGGCCACCCAGACATGGAGAGACTACGACTTCACAGCCGGGCTCCCCAACATCTCCTCCTCTTTGATTTAAATATGAAGAAGTGCCATTACCAGCCCTAAGAGCCAACTCATTTCATCTCAGGAAAATCCAAAGTTTGATAACTGACCATGACCTGTTTCCTGTAGTGATTTTAGCAAATGGCAGTAACTGTCAGCAAAGAAATCTTAAAAAACAGTGAACAAGCATACACAGTATTATCAAGGGGCAGGAGCCATGCAAAACAAGGGATTGCTAAGCCAATAGATTACAAAGTTTTGAGAGTGTTAACATTGGTTTCAACAACATTTGATTCATTTACAAAGAAACAGTATCTTTCCTAATATCATATAGTCTCCATGTTCATCAGCTATCAAGTCCAATGTTCTTTTATTGTGAAGCACAGCTCTGGTGAGAGAGTTCATTTGCTGTTGGAGAAACTCCAGGCTATCAGTCATGAATGTCACTGCTTGGTTCAGCTTGTCTTCAGCCAAAACAGAATCGGGTACAGCTTGTTGTCATGGCAACGCCTCCAGCATCCAGTGCAAGTTCGGTCTCTGTCAGCAGGGGGAAGAAGATCTTTCTCTGCTAGCAGCTCCTGGGATGCAATTATTATTACACAAAAGGTGGACAAAGAGAAATTAACCCAGCAATGTATGCTGCACTGGGGAGGCTTGCTGCTGAAAATGTAACTAAATAGTTAGTCAGTTGTTTGAATCCACTTAGATGAAAGTCAGTGAAGTCTTTTTCTGTTCCTGGGTAGAGAAGGGTGGTGAAAGGGAAGAAAGTTAAACTTGTTTTAGGACACAGTTGATTTTATTTGGTCCTCTGTCTTTCCTGTAGAATAACATTATAAGTTAACACAGACTTGGCTGCAGATGTAAGCTGTTGAGAGACATGAAAGTTAGCTGTGGGGTACCTGGGAAAATGCACCTGAGTGAAATTGTGTCATTACTTCAATGTTTCAGCAATTGTCCCATGGATCTGATTCTTTCCTTGAAAAATAAAATCTCCCTAAAATCTCTAGAACATGGTGTTAGGGAGAGTGGGGGCTGGCTGAAGCGTTGCTGTTAAGCAGGGTAAAGACAGCCATGAGGATGGCAGAGAAGGAAGCTCTAGGGGGGCTTTGGGTGTCGTCTTCACCTCTTTTTTTTTTTTCCTTTGGTTGATCCTGTGGGAAAACACAAGCAAATCCTCTCCCTGTGGTTAGCAATGGATCTGGTCCTTTCCAGAGTCCATTAAAGGGGTCCCTCCACAATTAAGGCATTTTGAGTTGGATTGGGTTGCAACTACAAGGGCTTGGGCAAGGGAGGAGGCCTGGTACGTGGCAGTCCCAATATCATGGGCGGCCACAATCCATTTGTCATAATGTTCATTTTTTAGTCCCTGGCATGCTGGTCTGTGCTCAGGGGTCATCCCTTCCCAGACAAGGCTGTTTAAAAGCATTGCTTTGGCTGCAGGATCTGTTATTTTTCTATCTAAGCTGGCCTGCACTCTTAGTATAAAATATGGAAGAGCCTCAGTTGGCTTCTGCTTTGAAAAGATTAATGCAGAAGTCTCTCCAGGCCCATGGGACAATGGTGTTAAGCGGTCCCAGGCTTGCAGGGCACATAGATGAATCTGCTCTATTCAACCAGCTGGAATTGCAACTTGCTGAATTCCTGTGGAGAAATTACCCTGGCCAAAAAGCTGGTCATAATTCCAATTTATAAATCCAGGTGGTGGTTCCTGTCCTGGTTGAGGTCTTAGCTGCTGATTATGAGTTTCATTTCTAAATAAGGCTTTCCATTGTACAAATAATGGACTGGGGAGGGTGGATCTACAGATGTCTCTCCAATCCTGGGGAAGCAGGTTAGTATTAAATGTCTGTAATATGGATTTAGTCCAAGGAGCATGAATGCCATCCTCCCTTACAGCCTGGCGCAGTTCTTTAAGTTCAGCAGCTGACAGTGGGTACCAGGCTAGGGGGCGTTGTCTGGTTAGATGTACGTTAACAGGAAAAGCTTCTAGTGGTGAGTTTTGGGTTTCCTGAGATAGCTGAGCCTGGAAATTTTGAGGCTGGCAGCTTTTACTGTCTTTAAGGTTACACAGCTGCTCTGTAGCTGGGCGTAGCTCCACAGGCGGTGGCTGAGCCTCAGGGCTTGGAGGCAGCAGAGGTGGAGGGGAAGGAGGAGATTTTAACTGAGAATTTTTGGAAGCTTTTGAAATTTGGGCTTTAGTATCTGGGCTTGTTAGATCAGCTAGAGAGGGGTGAGGATTAATTTTGCTGATGGGTGGATTTTGTCTGGCTTGGTCAGATTTTATTTTATTCTCTGGCAATTGTAAGCTCTCTTCAATTTTAGGTGGATTTTTTAAACATTGCTGGATGGCTGCCAATATTGGAAAAAATGAAAGAGGAAAATTATGCTTTTCTTGGGCTTCTTTCTTATATGCTAAATGTGCAAGAAAGTTCCAAACCTCTGGATCAGATATGTCTGCTGATAAGATCCAGGGTGCAACCCAATGCACCTCATTCCAAAATTTTAAGCTTTCCTCTTTTGCAATTTTAAGCCCTCTGGATTTAAGCAGGGTCTTAAGAGAACGGATCTGTCTTTTTCTCTGTCTTGTTATAGAGTTTCCCATTTTAAGGGGAAGATATTTATTTATATATATATATTTTTGTAGTTGTA
>NW_008343971.1:212024-212541 GCF_000622305.1 Nannospalax galili
AAAGAGTGGCTGTAATTGACTTGTGGGGATGGAAAGCCATGGCCTTAGCCAATTAATATTACCTAGAAAACTTTGAAGTGAGTTAAGTGTGAGTGGATGGGGGACTTCCAGGACAGGTTTGAGGGGCCTAACAGCATTGGGTGTTATTTCAGTCCCCAGAACGGTAATGGGGGGGACCGATTGTATTTTATTTGTTGCTATTACAAACCCTTTTGCCTCTAGGGTGTTTATCATAGCATCTTTTAGGTCTTCTAGAGAGGAATCCTCATCTTGCCAGACCAAGAGGTCATCCATGTAATGATAAACATGCAGCCCCTTTTTTAAGAGGGGTGCCAGTGCATTAGCAACAGCCTCCTGGCATATTGTAGGACTATTTGCCATGCCTTGTAGCAGAACTTGCCATTCATATCGATCAGCTGGACCAGAATTGCTAATTTTTGGAACTGAGAAGGCAAAATGCTGGCATTCATTATTGTGTAAATGGATGGAGAAAAAGCAGTCTTTTATATCTAGGACT
>NW_008343971.1:214821-215245 GCF_000622305.1 Nannospalax galili
TTGGGGGTCTCAGTTGCTGATTATGAGTGTCATTTCTTTTAGCTTGCATTAGGCATTCATCTCTAAATAAGGCTTCCCATTGTACAAATAATGGACTGGGGAGGGTAGATCTACAAATGTCCCTCCAATCCTGGGGAAGCAGGTTAGTATTAAATGTTTGTAATATAGATTTAGTCCAAGGAGCATGAATGCCATCTTCATGCACAGCCTGGGGCAATTCTTTAAGTTCAGCAGCTGGGAGTGGGTACCAGGCTGGGGGCGTTGTCTGGTTATTTGCAAGTTGACAGGAAAATCCTCTATCGGTGGGTTTTGGGGGTCCTGAGACTGCTGAGGCTGGAAATTTTGAGGCTGGCAGCTTTCACTGTCTCTAAGGTTACACAGCTGCTCTGTGGCTGGGCGTGTCTCAACAGGGGGTGGAGGGGGG
>NW_008343971.1:215425-239381 GCF_000622305.1 Nannospalax galili
AAACCTCTCTTTTATTATTCTCTGGTGTTTATAAGCTTTCTTCAATTTTAGGTGGATTTTTTAAGCACTGCTGGATGGCTGCCATAATTGGGAAAAAGGAGAGAGGAAAATTATGCTTTTCTTGGGTTTCTTTCTTATAAGCCAAATGTGAAAGAAAGTTCCACACCTCAGGATCAGATATGTCTGCGGATAAGATCCAGGGTGCAAATTGATACACCTCATTCCAAAATTTTAAGCTTTCTTCTTTTGAAATTTTAAGTCCTCTAGATTTGAGCAGGGATTTAAGAGAACGAATTTGGCGCTTTTTTTGACATGATGCTGAGTTCCCCATTGTAAAGGGAAGGTGTTTTTACAGCAGTTGGACACTAGAGGGCTGAAGCGCCTTGGCAAGTTACAAGCCTCTAGGTTTGTAGAAAAAAAGTTGTAGTTTTAAATCTTTTGTCTGGGAGCCACTTTTGAGCTGCAGGCTGCTCGGCAGGGGTTAGTTAATTTGAATTTTCACTGAACCGGTCTTAGCTGTGGCTTGAATGCCCTGTGGCAGGAAAACAGAGCTGACTAGAGGAATCTGCCTGACTCTAGAGCTTAGAACTTTAGGGATTTTTCTAGCAGTGTTCAGATAGAAAAGTGGGGTGAAGTGATGGTTCCCAAAGGGACATGCTTGAAATTGAAATTTCAGGGGAGCCCATTGGTCCCCAGTCACAAGACCTTCCCACAAATTTGAGGGGCTGGCGGCCACCCTAATGGTTTTTAACTGGACGATGCGTTACTGGGTTTTTGATATTAAAGAGATGTCTAGATAGAGGTCTTTTGTCCACACCTGTACAGGCAGTCGGGGTCCATTAGGGGATCAGAGAGACCTTCAGTCAACACCAGGGGGTAGCCCTGGCCAGAAAGCCTCAGTTTTCTCTCTGGTCCTAGCAGTCCCACACAAGAACTTCAGACCGGAAAAGAAAAGGAGGAAATTTAGAAGAGATTTTTTGTTGCCCTCCTGAGGGGGAGGGATACTCACGAATCCAGCGTTTCCGTGGGCACCAGCTCCTAGCTAGCACGAGGTTCAGAGGCTCTCACATTGTGGCGCCAGATATGGCACGCGCGCTGGGCGCCCTGGCGTGGTGTGCATGGGCACACCTGGAGAGTTGGGGCACGGGGTTCAGTCCCCTGGTCTCAGCGGCACACCCTGGAAGAAGGCGGGTCTGGCCCCGCGGGCTTCTCCGTGTCTCTGTGGGTCTCTCCTGCTGGAGCATTGTCCAGCTGTGTACCACCTTAATTTTCCCCTATGCGCTTTCCTCTTGATGCGAAATCCACTGGCCACTGGACCACGCGGGAGAGCGCGAGGCGGCTGAAGCTGGGATCCATGAGCCGGTGACGGAGGAATGCTGCCCCCCGGGGAGACTAGATTGCAGGCAGGAGACACAGACTCAGCTCAGTCAGATTCCGTGGTACAGCTCTTTATTCCAAGTCTCAGTGACCCAGTTCCTGCTCTAGCTCCAGCTCCGCTTCTAGCTCCAATTTATTGAGAGAAGCCTAGGATATTTATACCATGGGGGTAGTGGTAAAAGCTTTGGGTGATAGATACTTTGTGAGACATTCTATTTGCATATGGAAGTGGGTTTCTGCCATGCTGCCAGACCGCTGACTGCCTGAAAAATCAAACAGGAAAGCATGGTATTCCTAGAGCCAGAGGCCATGTTTATGTTAGGGCATTTGTGGCGGGCACTTCAAAAGGAGAGTTAGGAAAATGCCAGGTACTCTGCTGAAAGGAGTCATCTGCATATGAAAACCGAGCCCATGGGCCACCTGGACATGGAGAGACTACAACTTCACAGCAGGGGTCCCCAACAACTTTCCACTCAAACTTTGACATGAAATACTCAGTGCTTTTCCAGTATTTTTTCTTTTAATGACTTTTTTGTGAACATTCCATACGTATTACATCGACATCATTTCTTTCATCCCACTCTATCCTCCAACACCTCCCATTCCTGTCCCCACTTCCTCTCAATTTCTTATCCTCTTCTTCAATTACATATGCAATACTTCTTTATTACATATGCAGTACTTCGGTTTATACATATACATATATAACAGACTGAGTTCATTTAGTAGTGTCCTACACATTGAAGTTCCTGGCTGACTACTTATTTGATAACCTATCAGGGAGCTTCTCCCTGGAGAAAACTGATTCTCTTCCTCAGCCTCAGTTGGTTTCCTTCACCTCTTCATCCTGTGAAATTTCCCACATTCACATTGGCATATGTATTTGTTACTTTTCTGTTGTTGTGACAAAACACTGTAACCAAGGGAACTTATAAAAGGAAGAGTTTATTTGAGCTTACAGTTCCAGAGGAACCAGAGTCCATCATGGGGGGTGGCTCTGATTGCAGGTGGTGGCCAAAGCAGAAACAGAAGAGGAGCACTCACATCTTCAAGCAGGCACAGGAGGCAAAGAGCGACTAGAGATCTGACAAGGCTTAAGTGTTCTCTAAACCTGCCCCCAGTGACGTGCTTCCTTCCACAAAGCCACACCTTCTAAGACCTCCCAAAACAGCACCACCAACTGGGGACAAAATGTCCCAATACTTGGAGCTATTAGGAGATAGTCTCATTCAAATCATTATGACACGTCAACTGCTAGGTCATTATTCAGGTCTTATTAAACTACCATATTGTGGAGATTTATTTCATGGGGGCAACTGCCCTCTGATGT
The DNA here is from genome assembly GCF_000622305.1 of Nannospalax galili. Lineage (NCBI taxonomy): Eukaryota > Metazoa > Chordata > Mammalia > Rodentia > Spalacidae > Nannospalax > Nannospalax galili. Next base: position 218,133 of record NW_008343971.1, read on the forward strand.
CTAAAATGCATTATGTAGCAGCAGCTTTCTGTTCCTCTAGCTCTTCCCATCTTTCTGCCTCCTCTTCTGCAATGTTCCCTGACCTTGAAGTATGGGGGTTGCATTGTCTTGCTGCAGACACTACATACTTTGTATACAGGACTTGAAGTAATTGAGTTGGAAGTGACCAGAAAGTCTCCTCCCTAAAGACTAGCTCTTATAATATCAGAAGACACCATAAAAACTGCCAAGAGAGAAAACCAGTTAATGAATCTACCCAACTCTAATGCCTATGAACCACAACAATGACAAGCCTAGTAAAGAATCTCTATTGGAGCAACTGTGAAACTTTTATCTTGGGGATGATCAACAGTTGTCTAACTTAGCTTAAGACCTGTTCAATCAGAATGAATCTATGCATGGTTATTGTATATAACCAAGTATACATGATTGGAGAGGTCAAGATACTTGGGAAGAACCTACTATTGCCACTTTCCTAAACCAAAGTAACTTTTTACTATATTTTAAATACTTATCCTTATATTCACAGATAAACATAGCTCTCCACACTCACCAAAAGAGCTTTTTGTCACAACAAATGGAGAACTTTACAAAGTTCTACAAATACTGAAAATATAGGCAATAGGAAACTGTGTGGTGCCTAGCCCCAACTGATACATATACATTGCTTTTCTGGTATTTGAATAATGTCAGGCTTTCTATGTACATAGGTATGTATGTAAGTATGGTATCTATCTATCACCTGTCATCTATCATCTATCTATCTATCTATCTATCTATCATCTACCTATCACCTATCTTCTGTCATCTATCTTCTGTCATCTATCATCCATTTATCTATCATTCATCTACCTTTTATCTTTCTATCCATCTATCTACTATAGTGTATCTTTTCTCGAATGCATCATAAATGCCCATATTTTAATGGCTAGTTTACCAGCTTGTACGAGTATTTGAAGGTGGTAATATCTTTAGGAAGAAAGACCTAGTGAAAAGAATGTGCAAAACTGGAACTCTTCCTTCCTATCTGTCCCTTTGATTCCTGGCTGCCTTGAGTTACACAGGCCTCTTGCATAGCAGCAGTCTGACATTCAAATAAAAATTTGCTTAATTAACTAACTCATTGTAGAGTGGTTGAAATGGACCTTTCTTAATTTTTAACTCTGTGAAAATAATTTTTGTTTTTATTGAAGTAAATCTATGAGATTTGCTATCATATTTTCTTTGCATGCTCAAAAATAGTCAAGAAAAATGAAAAATATTTTCACAGATTATAGCCTCCAACTATTTTAATGATATATTCTATGTTGTTTAAGGTCGCTACTGTGTTATCTTCTGGGAGACTTTCTTTCTTATTGGCAACCAGTTACCAGTATAAATATTACTAATTTTAGATTGTGTTTTATGTCAGAAGACTTTTATAATTATGCTTTTCTCATTGAGAGAGAGAGAGAGAGAGAGAGAGAGAGAGAGAGAGAGAGACAGAGAGAGAGAGAGAGAAACTAGATTTAGGTATGGTTTGATATGTACAAATTTAGTAAAATGCTATTTTTTTTCATTCCACTCACTGTATAACATTAATTCTTCAAATATTCCTTCTACCTAATTTTTTCCTACTCTCTCTTTAGCTATGTGTACACTGGCCCTTCTTACTATGTCTTCCATGTGTTAAATCTTCACAATTTTTGTACGGTTCTTCCCTTTTCTCCGTTACTTCTTCCTGCTCAGGCCAGGCCTCTTCATAGTAGCCCTATGCCAAGTGTCTGAGACCACCCTGCTCTTAGTCTAATGCCTGAACAGGTTGCCTTTGACTGTTAAGGTAACTAACATTCTACAGTGTCACCAATCTTATTTCTGCCATACTAAATCCTTAATCATACTTAAACTGAGGATTCACGAGGTTCTTTAAGGAGGCAGACATTTCCCAGCATTCTCCCCAAGAAAAGCAGCTATCATTTTTGGTGTATAGAAAGGAAACAATCTAGGTCCCCACTGTAGTCCTTGTCAGATGACAGGGTTTCCTGTTTATCTATTAATAGGTCCCCCCCAACTTCCCCACTGTTCTCTTAAATCCCAATAAAAAAAAATCTATAAACTAGTAGGAAACTCAGCACAGTACTGTGCACATGGCAGATGACAATTGATACAAACTTTCAACACACATTATAAAAATTTCTTTTTCTTTTAATACAAGAGCTGTATGGGAGGATTACAATTAAAGTTTATATTAAAATTTAACTTTATGAATATTCTGTTAACTCTCATTTGTGTTGTGTTATTCTCGTTGTTGACTTGTTTTTACCATACAATTAAACATTTTGTTTTTACCATACAATGAAAAAAAATGGGTTTCCTAAATAGAATGTCTGAATGAGGGTAGATTTTTAGAATTATAACAATTCTCTGTGATGTCAACAAAGATAATATAAAAGACTGGTATTTGAAAGACTACTTATAAGATTGGCCCTGGGCCTACATTTTGGGAATTAGATTTCAAAAGATTTCCTACCATTTAGTGGTGTTCCTGTGTAGCTGTGCTTAGTAGGGCTGCCTACTAGAGACTAGACAGTCTCTCAGGGAGCTAGTCTCTGGAGAAAACTGATTCTCTCTCCATCAGCATCCAATGATTGCCTATAGCTCTTAATCTTGATGTAGGACACCATGAGGTTTCCCCCATCCACACTGGCATGCCAACTGGTTTTGTCAGTATGCAGATCTTATAACACTATCATACTGTGCAGATGTCGTGGGTGAAGCTTCCCTGTCATGTCTACAATGCATTAACTAGCTGCAGGTCTTCTACCCTTCTTGCTATATATCTGTATTTATTAATATATGTATATATATGTAGAAATAATCACTAAAGAAGTGGGTAAGAAATCATGAGAGGTTGGGGCGATCATGGGAGGAGTTGGAGAAGGTATGAGAGGTGTGGAAATAATATAAATATAATACTCATGTATGAAACTCTAAAAGATAATATTAATTATATGGTGCAGGCTTATTGACTATATAGAAAGACAATATCTCAAAACAAAAACAAGCCTGGTGTTGGTAGCACACACCTTTAATCCCAACACTTACGCTGAGGCAGGCGTATCTCTGTGAGTTCGAGGCCAGCTGGGTCTACACAGCAAGTTCCAGGGCAGCTACACAGTGTGACCATCTCAAAAACAAACAAATAAGGTGGGACATAGTGGCACATGGTGGTAATTCCAGTACTTTTGAGGGTAAGACAGGAAGAGAATGAGTTTGAGGTCAGCCTGGGTTACACAGAGACCTTGTTTAAAACAAAACAAAACAAGAAATAAGCAAATAAGCTGGTTTTAAATTGGGCAAAAAAGTAGGTATTTCTCACCTTTCACACAGATATCATCTCATCTGAGGTAGAAAAAATTAAGACTTTAGCTTCCCTGTGTTTAAAATAAAAGCATTAAATTTAAAATACAGATTTTCTACTACTCCTAGAGTGGCTTAATTTTCTCAGAAGCTAGAATTTTGTATGTAAGAATCACTTACATGACCATATTCCAGCTAAAATTCCCAGGGCTGAATCTTTCAGGAGTTTCTTTAGCTGGTATCATTTCACAGAACTTGTCATGATTCATGGGCCAGGGCATTAGTCATTTCTTATGACATTGTACTGAAGAGAAACTTTGGAAACTCGTGTCTCCTTTCCACAGTACCCCACCTCTTAGGCCTTTTCCCTTTGGTGATTTTTCATCATATCATTTGTCACAATATCATGTCATCATAAGTAAGGCTATGGTTTAATTGGTAAATTAGCTGACCTTTAACCTAACATTCATTCAGATCACTTCCCCTTGGTAATGCTCTTGTCATCCACATAAACACACCGTATACCTTCTCTTATTTTTTCTACCTTTTTCCATCTATTTTTTCTTCTTTCTACAGAGAAACCCTTAAAAATACTGGTTTGAAGCAACAGATTTTTAATATTGATTACATGTTTTTAGATCAGAAATTCAGGAGGCATTTTCATGAGATGCACACTGCAGCATCCTGGCTGGAGGCTCCCCTTGCTCAGTGCTTGCCTGCTTCATTTGTATGGCTGGCTGGTATCTCTATGTGCTCTCCTGCCCAGTGTCTCACTCTCCATGACTTCACGGCATAGGTTTGCTCCCATGTCATGGACACAGAGCAATCATAATTCTTACATGATATCAGATTCCAGGTGGCAGGAATTACAAGCTACCACAGGTCTTTTAAGAGATATTTTCAAATTTAGAAAAGTTTTAACTCTCTTGCAGTCTTTCAGTTAAGTCAGCTACAAGGCATGGCCAGATCAAATGGCAGAGACCTACACTCCAAGTCTTTCACAGGGTATGGCAAATCAAAGAAAAGAATTGAGATAGCTTATCCTGACTGCATAAACAAATATGGAGATGTGTGTGCATGTCCACATCTTTCCTGCACTATTGTACTTCAGAATTTGAAACATTACTTGGGACCTTACTTGTAGTTCCCCTGGCAGAAGTGATCCTCTTTAATACTATTGACTTTCAGATGTTGAATTGTATACTTAGCACACCCTATCTTTCAGTCACTGATGTGAAACTTTTCCATTTAACTTTAGGCACTTAAAATTTAGTTAGCTGCCTGTTATTTTAAGCTTGGCTACATTCTACATTTTATAGATGGGAGACCTCATTTTGTTTCCTGTATCTTTAATCTGTGACATCCTTAAAGATATCTTAACTAAATGACTCAACTCATGATATCCACTTAGTGCCAGATTGCAAAGAATTATAATTGATTATGTTCTAAAAGTGATAATATCCCCTGTGGAACTGAGAAAAATCAGTCTGTGTGATTATGTGTGTGTATAGCAGCTCTTTCTTAAAACATCAAAAGACAGCATAAGTGTTGAAGAGATGGTTAGTTGTTAAGGAATGGGGTTTGGTCCACCAGCACCCACTTGGTACCTAACAACCATCCATAACTCCAGTTCCAGGGAATCTGATGCCCTTTTCTGACCTCCTCAGGCATTGTATGCAACTGGTGCATTTACATACCTGCAAGCAAAACTTACTCTTACACATAAAGTCAAAATAGATTTTTAAAAAATGGTAAAAAAAAAATAAGACTGGGGTTTGGAGAGATGGCTCAGCAGTTAAAAACACCGACTCATCTGGCAGAGGATCCAGGTTTGACTCTCAGCACCCACAAGGAGGCTGACAACCATCTGTAACTCCAGTTTCAGGGGATCTGATGCTCTCGTCTGACCTTTATGGGCATTACACAACATGGGTGCACTTATATACACACAGGCAATACACTCATGAACATAAAATAATAATAATAATTAATAAAATATTTAAAAAATAAGACTGAGAATTTCCCAAAGGGGCATACACCTAAAATAAAAATCAAAAGTCAGTATAGAAAAACAAAAATGAAATGAAACAAATGTATCACTTGTCTGATCTTAAATATATCTTACCAATTCACTATGTCAAATTATAAAGGGTCGAGTATTTTAATTTGAACCACTCAAATTTATGTGATATATAGGTTCATTCTAATCACAAATATTATCCTAACAACTTCTATATTAGCCTTGCCACATAAATAAATGTATTTATACAAATGGCTCAGCAGTTAAAAGTGCTTGCTGTTCTTTCAGAGGACCAGATTTCAGTTACCATAGCCCATATCAGGTGGCTCATAACTGCTGATAACTAAGCTTCACAGAATCTGGCACCCTTTTCTGGCTCTGCAGCCACCTGCACACATGTAGTACACATAAAAACATATGTGCAGACACATATGTTACCCCAGCACTCAGGAAACTGAAGCAGGAGGATCTCAAGTTCAAAACACTACCCCAAAAAGTATTTAATTTTTTGCACAAAATGACATTTTGAAATATGAATGCTTTATGGAATGTAAAATTTGCCATATGTGTGTATATTCAGTTTTATTCTCAAACCACTTAAATTTTACTGATATTCTCAAGAATGCAAAGCATTCTTCTTATCTGTAGACAGTATGCTAGTCAATTATTCCTTCAAACTTATTCCTCCTACCTATCTAATGCTTTGTGTTCTCATAGCAACCAGCATCTCTTTACCCAGACTCCCTTATCATTTGACAACTGACCACCATTTTGTTATTTCTATAATTTCAGCATTTTTAGAATAGGCCCACTAATAAGTGAGAACAGATATTATTTTTATCTGTTTCAGCATGTCTCATATAATGCCCTCCAAGTTTACCTCCATTGTCACAAATGAAATAATTCTTTTCTCTTATAGAGCTGAAAAATGTTGTTTTAATTAGTTTATTAGTGGACACTGAAGGCATCTGTATGTAGGTGGCTGTGAGTAATGCCACACCAAACATGGAAATACACAAACACTCTTCACATGCCAGGCTCCTTTCCTTCAGCATATGTACAAGTGGTGGAAGTATTGTATTATGTTACAACTGTATATTTAGTTTTACAAGGACCCTCCAAAATGTCTTCCACACTGTGTAAATTGATGTTTATTTTTGCCTTTATTAATAAATTTTCTTTATTATAGTATTTTTTCATTAATTATGATATTTTTCTTTTTCTTTATTTTTTCTCATTTGCCTGGGTTTTATTTGCTGATAATTTTTTGTTCATTTTCACACCCCATTTTCTTTTCTCATGTGCCTCCCACTCTTGCTGAATCTGTTCCTCCCAAGTCCCCCTCCTAATTTTGTACCTTTTCCTTTGTTTTGTTTCATTTGAATTTAGTTAGAGTTCTTCCATGGTCATGTGTGTAGGGCTATTGACCAGCAATCAGGGAAAATTTACCAATAGCTCAGTCTCTGAAGTAACAATTAACTTTCAACCATTAACTTCCTCAAAGAGAAGTGGGGCTCCGGAACCACTCTACAATTCATAATGGAATGTTGAAGTACCCCATATTTTGCAGGTTTGCAGATAACCACAGCTTCTAGTACATTCACAAATGCAGTGTCGTGTTCACGACACAGTATATCGCATCCTTCTTCCCCATCCTCCAGCTCTTAGATTCTGCCCATGCCTTCCTCCACGATGCTCCATAAGCCTTAGTGGTGGGAAGGAGGCTTATGCATTTCTTGGTTAAGGCAGAGATCTCACAGTCACTTATTATCAAAACTTCGGCCAGTTATGAGTTTTGGCATTAACTTTGCACACTACATAAAGAAGTTTCTCTGAATAAGGCCGAGAGCCACACTAGTTCCTGGGAATAACCATAAATATTTAGAAGGTAGCTTGACACCAATGTCTGTTTAGCAGAAAATAGTACTAGCTTCCCAACAAAGGCCTACTTCCCTTGCATGGGCTTTTGACCAGGTTTAGGGAACAAAGAGTGCTTCAAATCCAACCAGATGCTGTTCATTACTACCAACACTGTGCCAGGGTTATCATTTGTCCACATCCTCACCAACACTTCAATTGTCATTGTTTTGATAATGAATGGTCATGTGGTGGAATCTACTGATGGTTTCACTTTTCACCTCTCTGATGGATTATTAAAGGTCATACTTTCATTGACTTAGCTCTGTGTATCTTCTTTTGAGAAATGTTTATTCAGGTGCTTTGCTTATTTTAAATATTTTTATGTTAAATTATTTACATTCGTTACACCGTTAACATTTTATCAGATACACAGTTTGCAATTTTTAAAATTTCTATTCCACAAATTATCTCTTCATTCTGTTAATTGTTTCCTAGTACCAGTCTGGTGCTGTAGTAAATGCAAGTCAAACTGAAGCTGTTATAAGCCTGGAGCCTGGGCTGTGGTACTTAAGTGTCTTAGAAGCAGAGAAGACATTCATGCTGAATCCATATGCTTTGGCCTAGAGTTTGGGGCTGTGAGATCTGTCCAATTTTGAGATCTAGTGTCAGAGAATAAGCATTACAAGAAATAATCCGATTTCATGTTTGAGAAAACTAGAGTTATGTGTTCTGGGATACAAGAGCTCCCAGTCATAAGTGCTGAGGGTGTGGAGATCACTTCATCAGGCGAAGTAAATTCCTCAGAGTCTGAGAATTCAAAATCCTCAGCCTCCTCAGGGTTCTCCCACACATCTCCATCCCACGTGTCAGGATACCAATTTTTTCCTACCAATGCCCTCACCTTTACAGCTTACATCCTTCGAGGCTGGAAATTAAATTTGCATTGCAGATCAGCCAAATATATAATAAGGGTTCCAGCTTGATTTTCTGCAGGTTTAGCTCTCTGGCTGCTGGAGAGAAAGAAGATCCTCTTCCAGAGCACACTTGGAAACTTTTAAATGTTGATTCAAACCTAGAGCTTGTCAATTTTATCATTAAGCTCATTGTTTATTTCCATCACTTTATCCAGAATTGCTAGAAGTAACCAGCCAGCATCATTATTTTTCTTATTTTTCCACAAATGGTCAAATGTTTTATGTATAGCGTCATTAAATTCCTTGCTCTTCACGAGAGGTGAGTTAGAAGATTCAAATGTGTTTTTCTCCATAATTGTTTAAATAGTCTACACCATGGGTTTTCAGTGCTCTTCATGCTACCTGAAGACTCTGAGTTGGAGAGCCTGCTCCAGATACCAACAAGCCCATAAAGAAATTTATCCTTTCAATTCTGTTTCTCTAGAACCACTCCTGGTACCACAACCTGTATTAGTCAGGGTTCTCCAAAGAAACAGAACTGATAGAATGAATATATATGTATAAGGATTTATCAGGTTAGCTCATAAGATAGAGTCTGAGTAGTCTAACAATGGCTGCACCACACTGGAAAGCTAAGACTCTGTAGTTGCTCAGTCCACAAGGTTGGATGTCTCAGGAGTCCCATTCTGGTGCTGAAGGTCTGATGAATTCCAAATATCAGCTAGTCTTCAGTCTACAGCAGCAAGATGAACTCACCAGTGAGAGAGAAGGCAAGCAGCAAGAAGCCAGGTGTTCTCCTCTGCCATGGCCTTTTATAAGGGCTGCCAGCAGAAGGTCACACCCACATTTAGAGTGTGCCTTCCAGCTTCAGGTGATCCAATTAATAAGATCTCTCTCATTTCAGTTAATCCCAGATCCATTCAAGTTGACACCCAGGATTAGCCATCACATGCTCCCTTCCCAAGGCTTTGAGATCATGGCAGAGGAGGGCTTGGACAGATTGTAAGAGCCAAATGTAGTAGATGAATACAAGGAAACTCTGGTCTGGACACCATAACTTACATATATATATATATATATATATATATATATATATATATATATGAACCCACAGCATTTATAACAGCATGCACAAGACCTAAAAAGCCAGACAAGGAATCAGTATGGATGGGGTAGGTAGGCAAGAACTTCTGAGTATCTATTGGTAATTGACAGATACATGGAGAAGGAGAGTTGGTTTTCCTTACTGATATGATGCCTGGTAGGTTAACCAGACTCTAAGGGAGAGAGTCACTCCCCAGAGCATTTAGACAAGAGATTAGACTTCATAGACCTTTAAAAAATGTAAAAACTGGAAGCATTCCCACTAAAATCAGGACCAGACAAAACTGTCTACTATTTCCAATCCCATTTAGTATAATGCTTGAAACTCTTGTTAGAGCAATAAGACAAGAGAAGGAAATTAAGGAACTGCTAATTGGAAAGAAGAGGTCAAATTATCCCTTTTTGCAGATGATATGTTATTATACCTAAGAGATGCCAAAAATTCCACTTCTAGAAGTGATTAACACTTTCAGTAAAGTGGCAGTTTATAAAATTAATCTACAAAAATCATAGCTATAGAGCTAGCGTTTCTATATACCAATAACAAGCAATTGGAGAAAGAGTGCATGGAAACACTCCCATTCACAAGAGCCTCAAAAAATAAACAGTAAAATATCTCAAAATAAACTTGATCAAAGACATTAAAAACCTTAACAATGAAAATTTTAAATCCTTAAAGAAAGAAATTGAGGAAGACACCAGAAGACTGCAGGACCTCCCATGCTCATGGTTTGGAACAATATTGTGAAAATTACCTTCCTACCAAAAGCCATTTATAGATTCAAAGCAAAGTCAATCAAAATCCCCATGACAATCTTCACAGAATTAGAAAAAAATCCTTAAATTCATATGGAAGGACAAAAGATCCAGGATAGTCAAAGGAACACTGGGCACAAAGAACAATGCTGGGGGGATTGAAATACCAACGGAGTTTTCTACGCAGCAGTAAAGAAAGGCGAAATCCTGAAATCTGAAAGAAATGAATGGAACTAGAAACTGTTATACTAAGTGAAGTAACACAAACAAAAAAATCACATGTTCTCTCTGATAGGTGGATCCTAGCACCAAATCCTGGTATGTGAGTATGCATCCTGATATAAATGCAAGAACCAGGATAATGAAGAGGAACCAGGGAGGTAAAGGGAAAGAAGGAAACTGAGAGAGAAAAACAATAGGAGACAGGCATTACTAGGGGAGAAATGGATAAAATGGGGCATTTAAATGGGACGGGGAAGGGAAGGTTATACAAAGAACTTTGAGGATGAAGAGAAAGAATGAGCTCAAGAGAGGTGGGGCCATAGGAGACTGGTATTATCAAGTGAGAAATGGAGGAAAAAGGGACACTTTAAATGGGGACATCATAATGCAAGGGTTAGACAGGGAGAGAGATGAGAGGTAAATAATGCATAGCTACTGTAAAAAAATAGCTAGAAGAAATCATATCAGTCCAACAACCTAACGACAAATTATACATGCAATATCTCTACATGTTTCCATGTGTATAGCCAAAGGCTACATAACAAGAAACAGTGCCAGACAGGAGAAACCTTCCTTTGTGTTATTGGCCAGGGTGGTCCAAGAGACTCCCAAAATTACAAAGACTATTGCCTGAGTCATTGATTTCCTCACAGAATTTGAAATTGAGACCCTACTGCTGAAGACAGAGTATGCTGTGGACACAGGGTTTGGAGTAATGGAATTGGAGTGACCTGGAAGCCACTTCCCCTGAAGACTAGCTATCAAAGCTTTGAAAGCACTATGAAAGGTGCCAAGGGAGAACATCAGTCGATGGTCCAACACCAACTTCGAGACCAAATAACCACATCAATGACCTGCACAGTATAAGGCATTGGTACAGTAGTGGCACTTTTATCTTGGGGGCAATCAACATCTACATAATTGGACAGAAAGACCACTCAGTGGGAGGAAACACAGGTGTGATACTGTAAACATAGCCAACTACATATGACAGGAGAAGTCACAGATCAAAAACCCCAAGACTGTCACATCCTTAGACTAATGTAACTTCTTACTATGTACAAAATATATATTCTTATATTTACAGGCAAATAGCCCAGTCATCACTCATCAAAGAAGCTTCCAGATGGAGACTATTACAGAGTGCCACAACTGATCACACACAGATATTGCCTATGAATTGCTCAAGTCTAAGTGGCACATCTACAACACAATCTTTACACCTAAGTCTCATGAAACATATACAAGGGGTAAAGAAGACAACAATTAATACCTCGATTCTCATTAATGATGCTCCCTCATGCAACAGAAGGCCAGGAACACAAAAGGTCACAAATGGCCAAAAAATCCTCAGAATGGTGGACCTTGGACAGGACTCTTATATTAAAATTCACCCACACAGGGCTCAGGGACCATTGTGGAAGAGGAGGCAGAAATATTGTAAGAGCCAGGGAGGAAGTGCATTATCATATAGAAATAGAGTCCTACAAGCTCTTGGGACCCTGCTCATATGAACTTACAGCAGTGGTGTCAGCATTTGCAGGACCCATGCAAACTCAAGTAGATGAAAACCCAGCAGAGAACTGCGGAAATGAACATCTGACACCAGTCGTACCTGAAGAAATATTAGCAACTGTTACTGCTCAGTGAGGAAGAGCTGATCTTCCTAAAGTGAGGGACTCTAGATAGGCTGACTAGACTTTGGTAGCTGAACTTCTACCGAGGGACAACTGGGGACACTGACTTGACACCACAGTCCTTAAGACAGTGACAGAATGCATGAATTCTGGTTGGAGGGAAATGGGAGTCTGCCAGTGGGGAACAGGGCACAAAGATGATTAAGACTGATTGAGGTACATACTCTGCATGAAATACCTAAAAATTCAATAAAAAATATAAATATTAACAGAGGACCTGGTCTGAAATCTTGAATTAATAAAGATTTTTAATTTATTTATATATATATATATATATATTTTATGTGTATGAGTGTTATCCCTGCATGTATGTTAAGTACACCCATGTTGTGCGGTGCCCATGGAAGGCTGCAAAGGGCATCGGATCCCCTGGAACTGGGTGCTGGGAATTGAACTCAAGTCTTCTGCAAGAGTAGGCAGTACCCATAAACACTGAACCATCTCTCCAGTCCTAAAATTATTTTTTAAAAAGAATATTTTATTTACTTTGTAACTGATATCATTAATGAATTTAAGAGTAATATTTACAGAAGTTTCCTTTAAGTTGACCCTCCTCTTTGGACACTGGTTCAAGTCCATCTCGTGGGGTCTCCATGTCCTCCCTGAACAAGAGGACAGGTGACTGACCACAGTTACAGGACATTTTGAGACATGTTCCATAGTCCCCCAGAACTTACTCTACCTTGGAGGGCGTGGGGCAAAAACTGTCCTTTAAGTCCCTCTGACCACATTAGTATAGGCCTTAAAGTATGGCTGTTAAACATCCAATAAGGTTAGCTCCACCAGTCTGATACTTTTAACAATCATGTGCTATGTACATCAGGCTTAGGGAAAGAACCAAATGTTCTCAGATAATATTGACTAGATTTATATTTTGTTCCTTAAACTAGTTGACTAAGCTATAACCATGGAAAATTTAAGATTATGCATATATTATTTTTGTCTCATCCTTTATATAACAAACCTAAACAGACGTTCTTCACTTACTTAGTCTTTCTCATTTTTTTCTATTTTGGAAAATATCTCCATTCCCATATCCTTTTAACATCTTTTACATTTTCATTTTCCTTTTTTAAAAATAATTATGAGACATAATAGCATTAACAAATAAGTTTTCTGTCTGTTGTGAAACTTATTTTCCTGGAAATGCTAAGCAATTTGTTAAACATGAAACTTTTCACAAATGTCTAAGTGTTTGTGTCAAAGTCTGCAAGAGAAACCTGAAAATTTTGAAATGTATGATATACAAAAAAAAAAAGTCAACCAAAGCCCTTTAGATGGTACACATACCAGCTGTACAGGTCTCAAGCAAAATGGTGGATTTTTAAACTGATTGGTTGCAAAATATGTGTTACCCTAATTGTGACAAAGAAACATTGAATAGTCAGTACTGCCTGCTTTATGTATTTTATCTCTGATTCAGAACAATCACTGACTCTCACCTGGTATTTCTTGGTGCCCTTGTCCCTGTTGGTTCATCACATCAGGCCAGAATATATGATGCCTATAGATAACTTGTGTGAAAACACACTGGAATTTTCAGAGAGTATGTTGGCTTTGCATTGCACTATCAATGAACAAATGTGATATTTCAGAAAGAAGTAGATACTAGGTTTCTCTTCATTATTATTTTGTTCTTATGGCACTGGAATGCACTTCTGCCTGAAAAATAAAAAAAATCTCTGTCACCGAAAGTTGACATAAAAACCTGTAAATTGGAGTTATAAATTATTCTTTACGGGCAAGCATCTGTGATTTTGCATATCATGTTAATGAAGTTAATACACAAAGCTCCTATTTTCATTTTTAACATGAAAATGCAAGTATTACAGGACAGAATTGAGTAACTTTATTTATTAGAATAAACTTTTCAAGGAGCAGAAAAGTAGGCAACTATTTCTGGGAAGCAGGATAAAGCAGGTCTGAGTCTTGGCCATAATTTAGTCAAATGCTACCTAGCATATTGATTTTGCTGCTGCCTGATTCTGTGAAATGAGATACGGATGGTTCATTCTAGATGTAGATATTTTGAAAGTAGTATTGTCAATGTTTTCAAATTTCAAGCAATCTAGAAGACATAAGTAACTTCTAAAAAGCACTTTCTTCTCTTTTAATATTATATTAGAAGTAGATTTAAGGTTATTTTTCTCTTATGTATACATTTCATACTTATTATGCCTAATATTATATAGGTCTATATTTTGTCTCATTTTCTTTAGTATATATTATTCATTTGTACCTTTTGTGCTTACTTCTCTTCCTTTTCTGTATTTATTCTCATTTAAAATATCAGAGTATATTAATATTAGAGCTTACTAATATTTCATTGTTTTATATTAAAAAGAACCAAACATTATTAAAAAATCTCATAGCCTAGATATATTTTTAAGAAATAGATAGAAATAATCATCAGACCATATAGCTTCCATGATTACATACAAATGAGCAGGAAGCAAACAGCTTTATGTGATTTTAAAGAGGAATAATAGAAGCATTTCAGGCAAAAGAACTTGAGTTTGGGTCAAATTTTCAGAGACTTGGATTTACTGTGGTTAACTCTTGCTTTTCATGCTGCTAGAAAGTTCTTAATTAAGAGACATAATCTTTGTACCAGATTAGATTTATTATTAAATATCTATCAATTCAGATCACCTATTCTGCCCCCAAGGATATATACATTGCTTAAATTCTTCGGCCTGAATTGATTGAAAAATAAAATGTAGAACTAAGAGAGAAATTTATGTCCTAAAGTAATTACTTCAGAGAACCTCACAGTGCTTTACGCCCCATCATTGCTCAGTCCCCATTCTGCCATCCAATACCCAGAGATTTTCTTGGGATTCAGTGTCGCCTGCTTTGCCTCCTTCAACTGCAAGAAAAGAACCACGTTAAAGTGAGGATGAAACATTTTTATTTTTGTGTATGTACTCTTGTGTTCATGCCATAAAATATAGTTTCTATATAGTTCTATATAATATATATTTTATAATTTTATTGATGCATAACTAGCATACAAAACTGCATGTCAAAGCTATGTGACCATAGCTTGTAGGTCTACAAATTCCTGTTAAGTAGTGGGTCCATCATAGCATGCCTTCAGCAGCCTGAGAAAGGGCAGCTCCTATGAACATGCATTCCTACCTTAGTTTCTGGAGGGTTCTGTACATATTCCCACATACCCTCAAACATCAGAGCCACTGACAGTGAACTCAGATACCTTGGTTAAGCTTTTCTTTATCTTTTATAATTTAGTAGGTTATTTTGAGTATGTGGAATCTGCTCCACATGACTGTATTTTTGCTGGATGATAGCTAGCTTATCTCAAGAGCTTTGCATTTGCTATTTCATTTGGCCTAGAATGTGCCCTCCGTAAATGGGCCTGCCCTGTGAGCACTTGATGAAATAACCATCTGTAACAGTTTAAAATTATATCTGTCTGAGGTAATTACACCAATTATGACTACATGAAAGAACAAAAATCTTGAAATGGAGTAAAGATCAAAAAACGTTTTGAAAAACATTGACTTTTTAAATATTTTATGAAAGGCTTTTTTATATTTTATTTACTAATTTTATTTTATGTGTATGAGTGTATTGTCTGAATGCACGTAACTGCACCTGTGTCATGCAATGCCCATGGAAGTCAGAGGCAAAGCATGAGATCCCCTGGAACTGAAGTTATAGATGGTTGTTAGCCACCATGTTGGTGCTAGGAATTGAACCTGGGTGCTCTTAACTGCTGAGTCATATCTCCAGCCCAATTTTTTAACTTTTTAAATTTTTGAAAATTTCATACAGTATATTTTGATCATATTTAGGTACCTTCCCATATCTCTAACCTCCTTTTTAAGCCGCCATCAAGTTTCTGTACTTTACTGACTTCAAGTGACTTAGTGTTACACCTGTAGATGAGTGCATTTCTCAACTCTCATCAGAGAAGTTTCCTTATACAACAGACAGTGATCAAATATTTTAAGGTAAGACTGAGAGCCTAGATTGTGTACATGTTCCACAAAGACACATATGAGTATCCATCAACAGAGGAGAAAGTGGCTGGGGTTCTTGAGATGGAACTGTAGAGACAATCAGTACTTCTCTACGTTCTTGAAATCTCTGACAGAAAACCTTGAATCAATGAATACAGAAAGACACGACATGCAGAAAGACAAGGGAAAGGAGGGCAGTGAGGGAGAGTCAAAAATAATGGATTCACACTCAAGGTGATAGGGAAGAAACTCCCCCACTCCTCACTCTAGTGAAACAAACAAAACTGAAAAGGAAAATCTCCAGAATCACACTGGAAAAACAATATTTTTGACAAACTATCCCAAAGTTATATGAGTAAAGAGTTGGAAGTGGCCCTCCAAAGTTCATACCTCTCTACCTCTCACTCTAGGGCCAAGAGCAGATTATGGGGGAAATTTTACACTCAAACTGCTCTTATAAGAAAAGCATAAAATTCCACACTATTACATTTCTAACCACAAAAGACGCCACTCTTTCACTGAGTAAGCAAGTTACAACCCTGAAAACTACACAACAATCAGAATGGAGGTGACACAGATAGAATATCATAGGTGAAAGACTAGGTTGAGGAATTATACATGCTAAAGCATTAAAAAAACATAACGACACATTAACACAACATCCACAATCTCTTGGACATGCTTCAAAGACCAAACCTAAGATCACACATTTTAACAATGAAGTTAGAAGAAGGAACTGAGATAAAAATCTAATGGCATATGAAAACTATTCAACACAATTATAATGGAAGATTTGGCACATCTAGAATAAGTTAGGGACATGCCGATATAAGTACATGTAAACCCAAATAAACATTACCCTATAGCAGACAAACAGAATAATGCATTCCAATCCCAGAGGAACAATCCCAACAACCACCAACCAAGATTATTATATCCAGCACCAAATAGCACTTATATATGATTGATAAATCAAGACCTTCCAAAATAAACACAAACTAAAGAAATTCATGACTACCAAGCCAGCACTCAAGCGCTATAGGAAGCCAGTCCACAGAGGAGAATAATGCTGTGGGAAATCAGCATACAGTTCTCAATAAATGAGAATTAAGGCAGAATTTTAAATGCCCAAATCAATAAATTAGCAAATATATTAGATGAATAAAGGAGAGAGAGAGAGATCAACAAATAGTATTTGAACCAACCAGGAAAACAACCAACAGAGTGAAGGAAATCAGCAAATATCTCTCAATAATCATCCTTCCAAAGGTTCCAGCTATCAAATTAGCACTCACATGCTACTTGATTTGTTCAAAAATACAGTTTTAAACTGTCTTATTTGAAGACACCTACCTCCCCCAAAATGAAACAGAATGACTTAAAAAAATGTACATTAAGTAGAAAGAAGAAACAAACAAGAGTAAACATTCCTTTATCTCATAAAGCAGGTTTCAAACCAAAAATAGAAGAGATAGGGTCACTACACGTAACTGAGTGAAACTATCCATTAAGAAGAAAGAAGGACCACAAATATATAAGCAGTAGCATGTTTCATTAAAAAATACTCTATTGAACAAAAGGGTAAGGCAACTCCAGATACTGCAAAACTGTGTGACTTATATATACCCACACTCAAAAGATGGATCATTCAGACCAAAAAAATAAAAAAATCTTTAGAATTAAACTGTAAAATAATTTTAGAAGATATTTTTTTGAGTTTTTGCGCATTCCATACAACAGATCTTAATGAAATTGAGACTCCATGTGCACCCCTATAATCCCCCACCACTTTTATGCATTCTGTGATATATGTTAAGTCCTTTCTGGTCAAATATTTGTACCCAATTGTTTTGTACTTAACAGATATCAGTAGATACTGCAGAATATACATTCTACCCAGCAACCTGCAATGCAAAAGAATCAAATAATTTCCTGTATCTTGTCAAATCACAATATGTTTTAAACTACAAAACAATAGCAAAAAACAATTCTATAAAAGTGAAGTATCATAGCCGAGCGTTGTGGCACACACCTTTAATCTCAGCACTTGAGAGGCAGAGGCCTGGTTTAGGTAGTGAGTTAAAGGCTAGCTAGTGCTAGAGGGAGAATGCCTCCAAAAGACCAAAATAAATAAATAAATAAACAAATAAATAAAAATAAAAAAGCATCATATAAAGATTGAGCAACATACTCTTCAATGAACTTTATGTCATTGAAGAAATCAGGGAAGAAATTTAAAAATTCTAGGAACCAGATGAAAACAACACAACTTGCTAGAATCTTTTTTTATTAAATTTTTGCTTTTTTATGCAATATAGTTTGATGGTATTTACATCATCTCCCTATCCCTACCTTTTCATATTGTCCCCCACTGAATTTAATGTATTCTAATACAGAGTATAATTTCTGTCCTCCAGGATATTTTAGTGTATGCCTATCCATTGGAGCCTGGTTAATCTACCAAGAGTACAATACTACAATACTTAAAAGAGACTGTCTCTGCCCGCTCCCCACCAGCAGTCTGTTCTCACAATTTTCTGAGGTAGGGCTGAGTTTCTTACCTACTTCCTCATGTCTATTCTGGGAATTTTTTCAGGTTTGAGCTTTCATGGGACTTATGAATGCTGTTACCATTGTTATAAGATCATTTGAATAACTGGCCAGCTGTCTAGAAAACATTCCACCACCTCTTCCTCCTACAGTCTTTCCACCTCCTCTTCCACAATGATCCCTGAGCCTTGCAAGGTAGAAGTTTGTTATATTTGTCCCATTCAGGGATGAGCACTCTGAAGCCTCTTGTTCTCTGCATGTTGGCCAGTTGTGGGTTCCTATGTCAATCACCCTCTGCTGCCTGAGTTAACTTTTCTGGTGAGAGTTGAGAGATACATTAATCTATGGGTATAACAATAAGAGTTTAATACTCAGTTTAATATGACAACTATTTAGTAGAAAACTAGTATGGGTTCTCCCCTATGTCCCATGACCTGTTTGGCCTCATGTTCCAAAGCCTAATGTATATCAGTCTGACATGGGCTCCATCCAAGAAAGCTGACCTTAGGTTCACTTAAAGTGTATTTGGTTACTCTCATATTCTTTGTGTCACTATTGCATCAGTGGAAATGCCATTCAGTGTATGTGCATCCAACAGAGCCTCTTCAACCTACCAAGTGTTTCACACTTAAATGAGAATGAATCTCCTTTCCAGCATTCCTGGGTTGCCAGTAAATTTTCAGATAAGGTTGGGGTTTCTCACCCACTTCCCCATAGGCATGCTGAGATTTTGTTTAGTTACACTTACCTGCTATCTGTCCATGCTGTCACCATTGCTGTGATTCATATGAGGAACTAATAAGCTATATGGAAAAAAACTTTGTTTTCTTTTTGTATCTACCTCCTCTGGCACTCACAATCCTTCTATTCCCACTATTGAAATGATCCTTGAGCCCTGGGAGGCAGAAGTTTGATATAGGTGTCTGTAGCCTCTTATTCTATGCACGTTGGCTAGTTGTGGTTATCTGTGTTAATCACCATCTGATGTATAAGGAATTTTCACTGTTGAGAGTTTAGAGATTAGTATAAAAATAAGTCATTATAAGTAAGTTTATTAGTTTATTTAGTAGAATAGTTGTATTAAACTTTTTCTGATGACCTGTGGACTGTCTAGTCTCAGGGGCCTAGAAATCAATGTCAGGTATTGGCACTATCCAACAAAGTATACCTTAGATACAATTAGAAAGAAATTTTTACTCTTATAATATCCATGCCATTATTGTACCACTGAGCATACTTTTCAGGTCAATTGTTTTTGTAGCTTTCAGGATTCATAGCTGAGTAAGGTTCATGCTGATATTTTTTCTTCAGAATTTGCATAGCACCTTCTAGCATTATGAATGAAAGACAGTAGAAATGAGGCTTTGATGTCATCTTGATTCCTTCTTGTTTTGATACAGATCATGTATGTAGTGTCTTCAACAATAGGGTCTTATCGTCATGTTTCAGTGGATAACCAAGAGGAGGAGCAATGTCCAGTACTATTTGAGGGTCTATGAGATGCCTGGTCAACAGTGTCAAAAAAGGAGTCCATTCCTGGCATTGAGCTTTTGCTTTGGAAGACTGTTATCTAGTGAGCACAATATCAGGTAACTCCTTTTCATCTCTTTTCATGGTGTATACATATAAACTCTACGTAGCTTCCATACTGATAGGTTTCCATGTGGCATTTTCTAAAGACTTCAGTGTTCATTATCCCTCCCAATATCCCACCCTCCTCTACCTTCCTATTCCCTGCCCCCATTTAAGCCCTCCTAATCAATTTCCTGCTTTCCCTCTTTATATCACTGTGTTCCACCTCTCCTCCCAGAGAGGAACACCATGGTCATTTATCAGTTCCTTGATCTCGCTAGTTTTTCAGATGCATATGTAAAATTTCAGAGCATCCATCTCTGAGAGAGAATATATGAGATTTGTTTTTCTGGATCTGGGTTATCTCGCTCAGGGTGGTTGTTTTCACTTCCACATGTTTACCTTTAAATTTCCTTTTCATTTTTGTCAAGAAATTAAGAATATTTCATTGTGTATACATTCCACAAGTTCATTATCCATTCATCAGTTAATGAACTTGTAGGTTATTTCCAACTCCTGGCTATTATGAAAAGGGCAACAATGAACATTTGTATTACCCTGATGACTAAAGATGCTTACCAGTTAAAGTATCTCTCACCCATTTGTGTTTTATCTTTAACAAACTTTTTAATTAGCTTGCTTGTTTTTTAGATGTTTGAATTTTTGAGTTATTTGTATATTCTGGATACTAACCCTCTGACAGAGGTATAGTTGCTTAACAGTTTTTCCCATTGCCTCTTCACTGGAATGATGGTATTGACGTTTTAATGGGTATTGAATTTGTATATTGTGTTTGGTAGGATGACCAGCTTCATAATATTAATTCTACTAATCCATAATAATGGGAGAGCTTTCCATCTTTTGATATCTTTAATTTCTTTCTTCAATGTCTTAAAATTAATTTATTTATTCTAAATATGCAATCTCATACTTACATTAAAGTATAACTTTCACCCCTCATCAAAGAAGCTTCTTTTTGCAACAGAGACTATTACAGAGTTCCAGAACTTGTCAAATGCAGATAATAAGTGTCTGTGAGATGCTTAACCCAAAAGTGAACATCGGAAGTGAGTAAGAAACCCCAACCCAAACTAAGGAACTTTTGGCAATTGAAGTCTGCTAGAATGAGGAAAGGCAGTGTCTTACAGGGATGGGACTCTTAGTGGGCTCAGTAAATGGACACACACTGAAGGACATTTGGAGACATAAACCAGACTCTAGAGAATATA
>NW_008343971.1:239454-242692 GCF_000622305.1 Nannospalax galili
TAGATAAGGGAAGGGATAAAAATACCATCAAATTATATTGCACAAAAATCACAAAAAAATCAATAAAAAATACAATTTAAAAAAGTTTTTATTATACAAGTCCTTAATTTCCTTAGTTAAATTTATTCCAGAAAAATTCATGCATTTTGAGACTATCATGAATGGATTCAAATCCCTGATTTTTTCTTGGTCTGTTTCTTATTGTTATCTAGGAAGGAGACTGATTTGAGTGTGTTAATTTTACATTCTGCTAATTTACTGCATGCATTTATCAGTTTTAAGAGTTTTCTTGTAGAGTCTTTAGTGCATTTTATGTGCACAATCGTATCATCTGAAAACAAGGATACTTCGACTTCTTCCCTTCCAGTTTGTGTCCGCTTTTCTCCCTCATTCGTTTTATTGCTCTAGCTTAGATTTCAAGTACTATATTGAACAGAAATGGAAAGAGTGGACAACTTTGAATTGCCTAGTTTCTTTTTGTTTGTTTCCATTTCTTTTTATTGAATTTTAGTGTATTTCATACAGAATATCTCTAACAGTTTTAATCTTTATACTCTGGCCCCATCAGCATTCTCTCATAGTCCCTCCCCCACTGGAACCCATATACTCTTGTCATCCCTGTTAAGGCCCACTTTGTCAACTCAGTGTCCCCAGATGTTCCCCAGTGCAAGTCCATCCACTTAGGTCTAGTCAGCCTATCTAGAGTCCCTTGTTTTAGGAAGATAAGCTCTGCCTCACCTAGTATTAATCAATTGCCATTATTTCATTGCAAGATTGGCATCTTCTATTCATTTCCCTAGTTCTATGCTCAGTTTTTGTCTGCCTGAGTTTGCATGGGACTTGTGTATGCTGATTGCCATAGAATCATATGAGCAGGGTCTCAGGAGGTTGTAGGACTCTGTTTCTACATGGTCATGAACCTCCTCTTCCTTGATGGTCCCTGAGTCCTGGGTAGATAAAGTTTAATATAAGAGTCCTGTCCAAGGTCCAGCATTCTTCAGACTGTTAATCTTTACAATTTGGCCATTTGTGACCCTTTGTGTTCCTGGCCCTCTGTTGCATGCGGGAGCTTCATTAATGAGAACTGAGAGATTCATTAGTGTCCTCTTTTTTTTTTTTTGAGACAAAGTCTCTCTGTAGCCCCAGATGGACCTGGAATTCACTATGTAGATCAGGCTGGCTTTGAACTCACAGAGATCTGCCTGCCTCTGCCTCCTGGGTGCAGGATTAAAGGCATGCCTCACCAAGCCTGGCTGGTGTTGTCTTCTTTAGCTTGTTCTATGTTCCTAGTTTTAACTGGAATGCTTTAAGTTTTTCTCCATTTATTTTGATGTTGACTGTGGGCTTGTGGTGTATTGGCTCTATGATGTTATGTCCCTGTGTCCCTAAATTCTTCATAATGTTTTTCAGGAATAGATATTTGATTTTGTCAAAGGCCTTTTTTGAATGCAATGAGTTATGTGATTTCTTTCCTTGAGTCTGTTTATATGGTGGATTATATTTACTGATTTATGTGTATTGAACCATCACTGCATCCCTGGGATAAAGTCAACTGTTTCATGGTGCATAAAATTTTGATGTGTTCTTGCATTCAGTTTGAAAATATTGTGTTGGGAATTTTTGCATCTATGTTCATCAGAGAGACTGGTTTGAAATTTTTTATGGGTTCTTTGGTTTCAGTTGGGAGTTTTTCAAGTGAAGCAGCTATCTCATTGGTTGTTCTGAGTCATTTTCATTTCACTTTGGTAGGCCGTACCCATCTGAAATTCTTTTAGTGTAGTATAGATTTATATTATATCCTCACGGTTTTCTGAATTTCCACATCGTCTTTGGATTGTTTCCTTTTTCATCTCTGATTTTGTTAAATTTGTTCTTTTCTCTCTTTCTTTCTGGTTATTTAGTCTAAAGGTTTATCAATCTTGTTCATCTTTTCAAAGAATCTACTCTTCATTTCATTGAGTCTTTGTATTGTTTTCTTTGTTTCTAGTCCATTGATTTCTATGTCAGTTTTTGATTTCTTCCCATGTACTGTTTTCAGGTGTTGTTTGTTATTTGTTTTCCCAGCTTCTCAGGTTCATCATTTATTTATCTGTTTGAGATATTTCTAATTTTCTGGTGTAGGCACTAAATGCTATAATTTTCCTCTTAGTTCATTGAGCTGAACACGTTTTGTTATGTTGCATTTTCATTTTCGTTCAGTTCTTTAAATGTCCTTGTCTTCTCCCTTGATCCAATTTCATTCAGTAGTATATTGTTTAGCTACCATAAGTTTGTGTACTTTTCTCCATTTTTATTATTGTTGACATCTGTCTTTATTCCTTTGTGGTCATGCAGAATACAGGACGATATTTCTCTTTTTTCTAAATTGGTGAAGACTTGCTTTGTGTCCTAATAAGTGGTCAATTTTGGAGAAAGTTCCATTGTTTATTGAGGAAAAAGATTTTTTTCGGTGTTTGGGTAGACTGTTCTGTAGATGTGTGTTAGGTCCATTGAATTTACGGTGTCATTTAACTCCAGGGATTCTCGGTTTAGGTTTTTTTCTGGTTGACCTGTCTATTGGTGACAATGGGTTGCTGCTGTCATCCATTATCACTGTTCTGAAGTCAATGTGTGCTTCTTTTATGAAATTGGTTACCCCTGGGCATGTGCATATATACTTAAGATTATCATAAATTCCTGGTATATTTTTACTTTAATGAGTGTAAAGTGACCTTCCCTGTCTCTTCAAACTAGTTTTTGTTTGAAGTCTATTTTAGACATTAGTGTAGTTATAGCTACATGTTTCTGATTTCCTTTTTTTCCTATGGATATAACTTTATTGGATCCAAAGTGTTGGGGTGCAGAAAGGGTTAAGAGTCAGGGTCTGTAGCAGGTGGTGGCTTCTCATCATCAGGATGGCAATTGATGAAGTCAGCCATCATGGCAGCTGTGTCATCCTGCCCCTTCTCCTTGACAGTTGTGGCTTCTGCTTCTGTCTCCATCTCTTCTTTCACAGATGTCTCTGGTGGGGGTGGCACCTTGTCATCACCACACTCAGTCCCCTCTTCCAGCAGGGTAGGGGAGCAGAGGACTCTTCTACAAGCTCCTGAAGAGGTGGCCCTGCTACGGGGCTTCCCCCTTCCTGCTCCACCCCCTCCTGGGAGGAAAGAACCTCAGGGGCCAGGGTGGGGGCTGTCTCAGGCCCAGGCACCTCCTCTGTCCTTGGCTCCTCCACTTCCAGATTTCCTTTTTTTTTTTT
>NW_008343971.1:247681-250450 GCF_000622305.1 Nannospalax galili
TAATATCTTCTTGATTGATTGTTCCTTTGATCAAAATGAAATAGCCCTCTTTGTCTTTTCTGGTTAGTTTCAGTTTAAAGTCTATTTTATCAGATATTAGGATTGCTGATCTTTATTAAAAATTCAACTGTTGTTCTGACAGACCTGCATTTACATATGACTTGTTGTTTGTCTCTTACAGCTTTCAAAATATTTTCTTTGTTCATTTAGAGTTTTGACTATTATATGCTGTGGGAATTTCTGCTCTCACCCTGTCTATATGGTATTCTGTATGCCTTTTGTATTATTTTAAATATCATTTTTTTCTAGATTGGAAATTTTCCTTCATGATTTTATTAAAAATATTGTCTGTGCCTTTGACCTTGGTCTTTTCTCCATCTTCTATGCTTATGATTCTTAGACTGGCCTTTTTACTGTGCTCCAGAGGTCTTGCATATTCTAGTCTTGTCTTATTTTGTGTTTGACACACTCTTTGATTGCATGATCCACTTTCCCCCAGCTTTTCTTCAATCTGGTATTCTCTGTTCTACTCCTCCACTTCCTTTTTTATGTCTTGTCTCTAAGGATTTTTGTTGCTGTTTGTTTGTTTGTTTGAGTTCCTGGATTTTTTGTTGTTGTTGTTCTTTTTGAGACAGGCTCGCTGTAGTCTCAGCTGTCCTGGAACTCACTATGTAGACCAGGCTGGCCTTGAACTCACAGAGATCCGCC
Source organism: Nannospalax galili (assembly GCF_000622305.1). NCBI lineage: Eukaryota > Metazoa > Chordata > Mammalia > Rodentia > Spalacidae > Nannospalax > Nannospalax galili. Next base: position 248,390 of record NW_008343971.1, read on the forward strand.
TGCCTCTGCCTACCAAGTTCTGGGATTAAATGCATGTGCCACCACACCTGGATTTTTTATTTCAAGTTTTATTTCAGTTTGGCTTTTGTTCAGAGATTCTATCTCTTCATTGATTTCTAATTTCATGTTTTAAATTTTTTAAAGTTATTTTATTCACCTGTATTTTCATGGCCTTCATTTAGACTTTTATTCATAACTGCTTGAACTTTTAGAATACATTTATAATCTCTATTAAAATCATTGTCTTGGACATTCTCTAGATTGCCATTCTCAGAAACCATTACTAAGAGTGTGCTAATTTCTGTAGTAGATACATTACCTTTTTTTATTCTCGGTGTGTGTGTATATGTGTGTGTGTGTGTGTGTGTGTGTGTGTGTTTTATGAGACCTAGGTATCTGGACCTGTGTCATTGGCAGTGTTTCTTGGTAAGAGTAGATGACCCCTTCTTTGTTTTGTAATTATCTGTGTCTTTGCTGCTTCCTCCAACTTGTCATGGACCAGTCAAGTAGTACCTGGTGTTCCATTTTTGGACCTATTTACACTGATGTACAAATAGAATGTAAAAACAAAAGTCTCAGTTATATTAAGGATAGGTGCAACTTTTGAGTTAAAGCTCCAGGATTGATTCCTCAGTATCCTAGAACAGCCAAGTTGGCTGGGTGGTTTCCAGGTGAACAGGTTAGGCAGGTCATGCTGGGAGAATTTACAGGTTATCGGAGACAAAGATCCTATTAATCTGAGCAGGTCTGAATGAAAGGCAGGTCTGGAAATTCTCCCAGCCCCAGACAAGTATCCTGAAGAGCTGAGATGAGGATGTTAGAGCCTAGGGAAGTGAGGGAAAGAAAACTTCCCAAGGCTGGACTGGAAAAGCTCCCTGATCTGGGAGTCTACAACAGTTATAACAAAGCAGGCACAAGGAGGTATGGGAGAGGGAGTACACCAAGGTGGGATTGGAAAAACTACAAGAAGAAACCAAGTGTCCGGGCAGATCTGAGATCCCAGAGTGCAGGGACATACAGGAAAGGAGACCTAGGAAGGCATCTTGGAAAGCTCCTGGAACTGGAGGTCCACAGTGGTCCTTAAAAAGAAGAAATGATCAGCACAAAGAGGTAGAAATTTTAAAGAAAAGAATAAAATTAGATCAGATATTCTGTAGGCAAATTTCATCACTATTTTTCATTTATATTGCTAAACTTAATTATCTTTAATTAATTAAAAAACTCATATTGTGCTTAAAGGTAGAATTCTAAGTACTTTATGAACTTTAACAATCTATGTTTAAAAAAAATCAATGTTAAAAAACAATCTATATTTATAAACTTTAACTCCATCTCTTGGGATCCATTGTAAATGTATTATGACTGTCAAAAGTATAGCAAGGATGAATTGCCTAGGCTCACACCAGGATTCATGGAGCCTGGAATTAAATCCATTCATGGGTTTTAAACATGCAACTGGGCTCTCCCTTAGCTAATATACATAATACTTTACATGCACACATATTTACACAAACACAGATTATTCAGCCAGTATGTCTAAATAAGGTTTTGGTTTTTTTTTTTCAGTGTTTAAAATACTAGGAAAAATAGGTGTGCTATTTAAGGAAAAGAATGCTGTTGTACAGGGATGGGACTCTTGGTGGGCCCAGTGAGTGGATGGGCACAAATTAGACACTATAGAGTGGCTGGAGAGATGGCTCAGTGATTAAGAATACTGACTGTTCTTGAAAAAGACCCAGATTCAAATCCCAGCACCCACAAGGCAGCTAAAACTGTCCATAAATACACTTCCAGGGGATCCGACAGCCTCTTTGGTCCTCTGTGGGATTGTACAATATGGGTGCACTTACCTACATGTGGGCATAACACTCATACACATAAAATAAAAATAAGTATATAAAAAAAAATCATACTCTATAGTGTATGGAGTCACATTATAATGCATATAATACAGGTTAATATATATGTATATATATATATATATATATATAACATATATTAGAGTACATGAAATTGGGTGGGTGGAGCAGTGAGGGGGTGCAGATAGAGGGGGGGCTCTAA
>NW_008343971.1:250474-253833 GCF_000622305.1 Nannospalax galili
TTCATACTCTGTTCCCAAGTATTTTTTAGCCCTGCTGAGGACCACTGGAAGCCCTGAATAATTTTACAACTTGTAATATTTACTTAATTCAATAATGGGATTTTTAAAATACAGACAGTGCTTTGTTCAATTTGGAGAAGCTTAAATATAGGTGCTTGGGGCAGAGGAGGTGGCTCTGCAGTTAAGAGCACTGGCTGTCTTACCGAGGACCTGGATTCAGTTCCCAACACTCAAATGGTGGCTAACAACTGTCCGTGACTCCAGTTCCAGAGGATCTCATGCCCTCTTCTGAGGGCATTGAACAATATTGGTTCACTTACATATATACAGGTAATCCACTCATACACATAATTAAAAAATAATAAATAAAATATTAAAAAGTATATTGGTGATAACAACTACCAGAATGATGTTGGTACCATTGAGATTCAAGTCTAAACAGGCACATCCAGAATTAAGCAAGGATGAAAGTCTTAGAGCATAAAGGTAAGAAGTACAGAGATGATGCTAGTCATTCAGAGTGACTATTGTTATATGGACAAAGAATAGGTTGTTTAGGTAAGGATGATACTGCAGACATCCGAACCCCTCTAAACCTTGTTCTCTTTGTTAAGCCTCTTACTTCACAGTGCCTTACAATAACATTTCTCTGAACTTTACAAGTTTTACTTAATATAATACAGGAAAAACAATTTCTTATCGAAGTTCAAGTTAATTTTTATGATTCATTTCATGGATCTTAAAGTCAGAATATTAATCATATACTTTAGTATCTAACACACAGACTATGCAAACTCTAACATTTATGTTATTTTTAAAACAATGCAATATTGGTTTTAGGGTAATTTGAACTCTACTAAGATGATAGGCAAAATAAGCAGAAGAAATAAGGTATGCAACAGCCTGCAAAGAAATGAAAATTTGGTTTGCGTAATTGCGTATGAAATGGCAAAGGGACCTGTCAAGATCATTTCAAGCAGGGTGAGGACCCACTTTATGTGGCAAAGCAGGTAACTGTTTGATAGTAGACAGCTGCTTGAAGAAGGATCCCACTGAAAGGAAAGATGCGAAGGTTGAATGACTCACATGTGACACTCCAGTGTGTTTCAGAAAGGCAAGGACTACAGACTGTCATTGCTGTCTCATCTTTTAGAAACTGCTATTTGTAATTGCCATTTCACAGCTTCATTTCCTCACTTGTTTTAATGTCCAAGTGACATTTCTTTCATAAGTAATACAGCAGTTCTCTAAGAAGGAATGGGAAGTCAAGGAGAAAGAAATGAGACATCGTCCCAAACATCGATGTGCTCATTGTCTAGTAGTAATAATAGATTAATGATCATAATTCCTCAGGGTTGCTGCTGTAGCAGAACGACTTCTTGTGACAGGGGGAGCCCATGCTGAGACAACAAAGCTAGTTGAGAAAGAAACGAACCAATAAAAACTCAGGCTGAAAATGATCAAAATATACTGCATGAAACTCTTAAAGAAGCAACTAAAATATAATTTTCTTTTTAAAAGGAACTCAGATTCTCCAAAACTTCCCCCATTACTTGATCAGAAAACACCTGCTTCACACCTGTTGTTGAATTTAGGAATTGGATCATGCTATGTTAAATTCCAACCTGCTAGGAATTCAGTGCCAAGAGTCCTTGGACTAATCTTGTTTAGAATAGCACATTAATGATTTTATGAGGATTAGAGATTTTATTAAACCTGATAGTGCCTGTCTAATAAACACAATGTTTCAACAATTTTCAAGTTTGTCAGTATTAACATAAATAATAGTCAGTGGAAAATATAAAATGTTTATAATAAGAATTTCATGAAGTTCTAACAGTTCAACCTTTCTAGCTAAATACCAAAAGTCAAATTTCTCAGTCAAAAATCATCATAGGAAAATCACCAAACTGTAGCAAATGTTTGAATCTGTGGAGAAACAAAAGTGAGACCCAGATAGGGAGAGTGACTTCAGAAAGATCACTCTGCTAATTGGCAGATGTGACATTTAGAGTTTGTTTTGCTTTGGTGAGTTTCCTCTTGAGAAAATGAGTTTTTCCAGAACACAAATGAATAACTTAACAGTTTAGAAATTTCACCAATAGGGGAAAAGTTTCAGAAAGAAGAATACAATAAGGCACGAGAAAAGACTGTATGTACCCATTAGAGGTTCTTTATTTTTTGTTTGTTTGTTTTTGTTTTTGATTTTGTTTTTGTCTTTGGGACAGGTTCTCCCTGTACCCCAATTAGCCTGGAACTCACTATGTAGACCAAGCTGGCTTTGAACTCACAGAGATCCACCTGCCTACGCCTCCCTAGTGCTGGTATCAAAGGCGTGCACCACCAGGCCCAGCATTCAAGAGTCTTTGCAAGCCATCTTTAGTTCACCAGCAGATCATAGGTCTCCTTAGGACAGATGCTGACACAGATTAGCTTTGGGCACCAGTTCAGCTTCTTATTATCTCTAGAGTCTGCAGTTCTGTGAGGTCATGCACTATCTACTTAATTTGATATTTGGGTCAAAAGCTGATACCATACACAACACTGGTCCATATGATTACAAAGGAATTGAAATTTTCTTATTTTTGGTTAAGCTATAATGATCATAAAATCATAGTGTCTAACATTACAGTACACTAGTTGATGTGTGATTTTGCTTGCCAGAGCAGATATACTAGAATGTCAATTATATAAAATATGGTACATATAATTATGTGCAGTGCCTAGTATTTGTTACAATATTAAATCTCTTCTTACTGGTTTGTGTGTTTACTGCACTATGTTGTAGTTATCAATATTTTAGGATGCATACCTACTCATTGGGGAAAAAACTTACTGTTACTATAAAAGAGTATGATGTGTCAAACAGGTTGCAGTCTCCTCCCTCTTGTATTTAACACAGAGACCACATTAAACAGTTGACCTGTGGAATATAGGTTGATGTAAATACATTATGTGATGTTCTCACAATGAGGAGATTGCCCAATGCCAGTGTTCTCAGAATGTATTGCTACCATGAGCACGTGACTCTGTCTAAACTGCTTTTCAGATGCTTCATTTGGAAGCAGGCAAGAAATCAAAAGACATCCAAATCTTTGGGTAGCCCACATATATTCATACAGTTTAGAAGGAAACATTTATATTTGTTGTTATTAATTGTGGCCATGCCCTTCACATGTCCTGAATATTCTACTATGCTGAAACTATGCTGAAGAAAGAATTGGCGGGGAAACCCCAATAATGACCCCAGAGAATTGTCATTTGACACACAAATCTGAAATCCTGAGGGGGATAAAGCCATGAAGCACTGCCCCCTCTCTTCTCTCTCTCTCTCTCTCTCTCTCTCTCTCTCTCTCTCT
>NW_008343971.1:253875-271363 GCF_000622305.1 Nannospalax galili
CAATAACACAGACATATGCAACTACAGCCATACGCTATTGAGATATAAAACATCTGCAGGCCAAAAAAAACATAGGTAATGTACAACATATTGCCTTAGGTGACATAATGATGAAAACATATCAGATATGTTTGTAATCACTGTATTTTAGTAATCATTGTATTTTAGATCATTGGCCCATCAGACCCAATTTTCAAACAAGAACCTAATATTCATTGAATTGATTTTAGCAAGATCATAACACCTTACAGTGTTACGGATATTAGACAATTAAGGAATGAAGCATTTACTCAGAGGTTCAGAAAACTCACTTTCTGTGCCAGCAGACCCAGAGCAGCTAATGCTCCAAGGTTCTAGGCCTCAACGCTATAGAAATCCCTAATTTTTATAAGTTTTTCTCATGTCATCTCTTAACAGTTACATGATTGGTGGATTTAAATTGCAGTCTACATCACTACAAGCACAGAGGCTTATGTGGCCCACAGTCACCAAGAAGAAATTCCTTTTGCTAGTGTGTTTACAGAAACAGATACTAAGGTCAAGTGTTTAAACATTCCTTACCAAAAAAAAATTATTGCTGACTCCTTGTAGACAGGATAATTACAAACAATTGTTTCAACAGTTAACTGTGACATTTGTTTCTTACCATAGCATTGAGGTCTTTGATGTTCTCCATTTTAATAAGCATTCATCATTATAAATTGAGGAATATGTCTTAAAATATAAAATCAGTCATTAATAGAAACCATATCATGCAACATGAGAGCAACATTAAATGCATGGGTACATGTTTTTCTCTTCAGTAGAAGAACTGGCAGAGAGCTCACTGTTTCTGACTCCCAGAATAATGAGGTCAGGAGAAGACAACTGACTTTTTTCAAAAGTGGGGACTTTTAATTGATTTTTACATTGATTTCCTATATTTCTTTTTTGAAATTCAGTTTTATAGACTAGACTAAACCAAAAGTAGACAAAGGCTTGTGACTAGGCAGTATTTAGAAGCAAATCATTGCCCTTGCTCTCCTGGATGCTCATCTGGTACCAAGAATTAAACTGACATGTAGTAGATTAATAGGAAAATAGTAACACAAATTTAATATAAATTTTACAGGAGCTAGGAAACTTCATAAGAACAGCAAAATCAACAGAATTATTACAACCTAAATGTATTAGTAGTGTGTTGCACAAAGAGAGTTTAATTATGAAAACTGTATCATATTGGAGTGCTAAATAAAATAAAAATGATTTGAATAAGATTATGCTTGTATAGAACCATCTCTTTTGTAAATATTCACAGATACTTCATTTCTTTTGGTATAGACAGGTCATGTTTTATGTGGTATTAACCTTTTCTATTTGCAGAACGCAAGGGGAAATTTGAGTGCATCTCTTGTATGTACTGTTTTTCACATTCCTTTAGCATAAAATAATCCCTGTGGGGCAAAGTGGCAAATATTAAGGTAGTGGATTCTCTCCTTATTCAGCAGTATCCAAGGACAGGGCAATGGACACAAGTCTCAGGAAGCATTAACATTCCCATGGAGAACTGTAAGTCTAAGAAAACAGCAAACATTGCAGTCTGGGACCCAATTTAGGTCACTAAAAATACCATCTTTCACTCTCACCTCTCTCTGCTTCCCTGGGCCTGCACAACCCACAGGCCTCTCTCCAGGATAAATTGAACACACCCTCAGAGCCTTGAGTCCCCCAGCCTCATTTGCTCATTCACTCTCCCATCACCCCCCCATCTCTCCTCTACTCAGCCTGGGTACTGTCCCATTCCTTGTCTTGGCACCCCAGGCACTGGGGAAATTACCACTGCTTCCTGATCCTTTGCATCCAGACCAACCCAGGCCCTTCTCCGGTCCCCAGGAGTCCTCTGGGCCTGGTCCTGCCCTCACCTCCCTCTACTTCCCTGGGCTGCACAACACTCCAGCCTCATTCCTCTATACCAGGGCTGACCTCTCCACTTCCTGATTCTTTGCATCCAGACCAACCCAGCTCCTCAGCGCAGGTGTCAGGAGTCCTTAGGGCCTCTTCCCACTCTCATCTCCCTTTGCATGTCTGGGTGGCATGGCTACCAGCTGCCCTAGATCAGCACCTTTCTTGGGCCCTGCTCCAAGGCCAGTCCATACCCCAAATTCCTGAGGCCGAAGTATTTCCTAGAGGGATCCAGACCCGAGGAGAAACCCTGAGAGCATCTGATCCTCATCTGAGAGCCTCTGTGGGAAATCCTAAAGACAAAAGCAATCTGGCCACTCCAATATAAAATCAGAAGAGAGAACTGGGAGCTTAGAAGAACCAGCTTTTCATGCCCCAAAAGCAAACCACAAAGACATAAAAGGTTTACAAAAAGAAGCAGATCTAAACTTGAAGGCTAGAGTCTCACACAAGAATGGGAATCTACAAAAGAAATTCGCATGTCAAAATCACACAGAAAAAATAAAACATGTAAAACCAAAATAACATATCCTTACCCACTACCAATAGTCCTCTAGAGGAGTACAATGAGAACCCCCCTAAGGATAATACAGGACATGGAGCTCAAAAGAACAATTATAAACATGATTAAAGAATTCAGTGAATGTAAAGAACACACAAAGAAATCAAAGAACTGAAGGAAGATAGGGATAAACTTCTGAATGAATTCAGAAAACAGCTGGAAATAGTGAAGAATACTCAAGCTGAAATGAAGAAGGAAGTGAAATTCTCAGTAAGCCAATTAGAAAAACAGGAGAAAGCTTCACCAATAGGATGAATGAAATGGAAAGCAGAGTATCAAGACTGGAACATAAAGTGGATGAACTAGACCACTCAAGCAAATATCATGAAAAATTTAAGAAATCACAAGAATGGAATACACAGGAATTGGGTGACATCATAAAAAGACCAAACTTACAAATCATAGGCATGCAGGAAGGAGAAGAATACCAAGATAATGGCATGGACCAGATCTTCAACAGAATCGTGGAAGAAAATTTCCCCAAATTAAAGAAAGGCATGCCCATACAAATACAAGAAGCATATAGAAAACCAAACAGACAGGACCAGAAAAGAAACTCTCCATGGCACATCATAGTAAAAGCACTAAATATACAAAACAAAGAGACAATTCTGAAAGCTGCAAAACAGAAAAAAACAACTCAAATATAAAGGAAAACCCATAAAGATTACAGCTGACTTTGAAGTGCAAAGAATGAAAGCCAGAAGAGCCTGGACCAAAGTATTCCCAGTTTTAAATGACATCAGATGCCAACCTAGATTACTGTACCCAGCCAAAATGTCTATGACAGTTGAAGGGGAAAGAAAAACCTTCCATGAGATAAATAGGCTGAAGGAATTCATGTCCACAAAACCAACCATTCAGAAAGTTCTGGAAGCAATATGAAGAGCAGAAGAAAGGAATGACTATACCCAAGGGGTTGCGGAAATAAATTCAATGAAGGTATAGCTGTGGAAAACTACAGCTATATCAAGATTGTAAACAGAAATAAAAATGACAGGATTCAATATTCATCTCTCATTAATGAATTTAAATATTCAAGGACTGACTCCCCAGTCAAAAGACACAGACTAGGTGAATGGGTTAAGAAACAAAACCCATCTTTTTGTTGTCTGCAAGAAACCCATCTCATTTTCAAGGACAGACACTATCTTAAAGTGAAAGGATGGGAAAAAAAATATACCAAGCAAATGGTACTAAGAAAAAAGCAGGTGTAGCAATTCTAATATCTGAAAAAATAGACTTTAAACTAAAACTAATCAGAAGAGAAAAAGAGGGCCACTTCATTCTGATCAAAGGAACAATAAATCAAGAAGATATTACACTCATGAACATATATTCACCAAAATCTGGTGTACCCAACTTCGTAAAAACAATACTACAGGGATTTAAGACCCAGATTAAGCCCAACTCATTAAGAGTAGGAGACTTCAATACCCCAATGTTTCTATTAGATAGGTCAACAGGGAAGAGAGTTAACAGAAAGACATCAGAATTAAACAATACCATATATCAAATGTACTTAACAGACATCTAGCGAGGATTCCATCCAAGCACCAAAGGACATAGTTTCTACTCAGCACCCCATGGAACATTCTCCAAAATAGAACATATATTGGGGCACAAAACAAAGCTCAACAAATACAAAATGATTGAAATAATTCAATGCATTTTAACAGACCACAATGCAATAAAGCTTACAATCAACACCGGAAGAAGCCCTAATCACCCATAAACACATGGAGATTAAACAACACACTCCTTAATGATGAATGAGTCAAAAGAGAAATTAAGGAAGAAATAAAAGTATTCCTGGAACTAAATGATAAGGACAAGACAACACAACAAAACCTCTGGGACACATTGAAAGCTGTCCTTAGAGGGAAGTTTATAGCTCTAAGTGCCTACATCAAAAAATCGGAAAGAACACCAGTAAATGACTTAACATTTCAACTCAACACACTTGAAAAGCAACAACAAATGAAACCCAAACCCAGCAGACAAGAAAAAAATAACAAAAATTAGGGCAGAAATCAATGAAATTGAAACAAAGAAAACAAGACAAAGAATCAATGAATCCAAGAGCTGGATCTTTGAAAAGATAAAGAAGACTGACAGACCACTAGCCCAGTTAACCAAAAAAAAAAAGAAAGAGCACCTTCAAATCAACAAAATCAGAGATGAAAGGGGAAACATCACAACAGACACCAAAAAGATACAGAACATTATAAGGAAATACTTTAAAAACATATATGCTACTAAAATTGAAAACCTAAAAGATATGGACGAATATCTAAAGGCATGGGATACACCAAAACTAAACCAAGAAGAGACTAACAGCTTAAACACCCATAACACAAAAATAAATTGAAACAGTAATACATAACCTCCCGACTAAAAAAAGTGCAGGACCAGATGGATTTACAGCAGAATTCTACCAGACATTTAAAGAAGATCTACATCCAATACTACTTAATTTATGCAAAAAGATAGAAATGGATGGAGAACTTCCAAATTCCTTCTGTGAAGCCAGCATCACTCTAATACCAAAGCCAGGTAAAGCTACAACCAAAAAGGAAAACTAGAGACCCATATCCTTAATGAACATAGATGCAAAAACTCTCAACAAGACACTTGCAAACACAGGAAAGAATTAACAAATGGGACCTCATTAAACTAAAAAGCTTCTGTACATCAAATGAGGCAACCAAGGAAGGAAACAGAAAACCCACAGAATGGGAGAAAATCTTTAAAAGTGACACATCCAACAGAGGTTTAATAACCAGAATAATAACAAACTCAAAAAACAGGGAATTAAGACAAGAAGCAATCCAATTAAAAGATGGGCTAAGGGCTGAACAGAGAGTGCTCAAAGAAGAAGTAAAGATGGCTATGAAACATCTTAAAGATGTTCAACATCACTAATAATTAGGGAAATGCAAATTAAAACCTCTTTAAGATGTCATCTTACCACAGTCAGACTGGCTAAGATCAAGAGAACAAATGTTACCAAATATTGGAGAGGATGTGGGGGAAGGGGAACACTCATCCACTGCTGGTGGGACTGCAAACTTGTTCAACCCCTATGGAAAGCAGTGTGGAGAACTCTTAAAAAACTACAAATGAACCTACCATTTGACCCAGTTATAACACTTCTTTGGCATATACTCAAAGAACTCATCCTATTTCAGAGACACTTGTACAGCCATGTTTGTTGCTGCTCTTTTCACAATAGCTAGTGTACCTCATATACGAGTGTATAATGAAAATGTGTTTCATTTACACAATGGAGTTGTACTCAGCAGTAAAGAAAGATGAAATCATGAAATTGCAGGTAAATGGATGGAACTATAACCTGTTATACTAAGTGAAATAACACAGACTCAGAAAAAAATCGACATACGTTCTCCTTCATATGTGGACCCTAGAACCAAACCTTGATAAGTGAGTATGTATCCAGACGTAACTACAGGAACCAGGAAAATGGAAAGGGATCAGGGAGGTAAAGGAAGAGAAAGAACCTGAAAGAGAAGAACAGTAGGAAACAGGTCTTAATAAGGGAGCTATGGATAAAAAATTGGGTTAGTTTAAAGGAGAGTTGAGGAAATGGTATACAAGTAACCTAGGGGATAAAGGGAAAGAAGGAGCTCAAGAGAGATAGGACCGTAGAAGAAGGGTATTATTAAGGGAGAAAGTGGAAAAATCAGGGCACCTTAATTGGGGAAACCATGATGGAGGGGTGAGACAATGTGCCTCGCTAGTTTTAAAAACCAGAGGGAACTATATTACTCCTACAACATACTGACAAATTATACATACCAGATCAAGAAATATATGTCTAGGTAAGGTTTATCTGAGAACAATTGGTATTTGCCCAAGATTTATCTACATGACACACAGTAATTAAAAGTACCAGACTGGTGGAACTAATCTTCTTGGATGTTTAACAGACATACTTTGAGGCCTATACTAATTTGGTCAGAGGGACATAAAGGACAGTTTTTGCTTCTTGCCCTCCAAGGTCGCCTTAGTTCCAGGTGACTATGAGCATCTCTCAAAATGTCCTGTAACTGTGGTGGGTCACCTGTCCTCTTGTTCAGGGAGGCCCTGGTGGACACCCCACCAGATAGACTTGAACCAGTGTCCAGTCTACAAAGAGGAGGGTCAACTCAGAGGAAACATCTCATTCAGGCTTCCAAGTGAAGCCAGACATGGCTGAGCAGGACCTTTGACTTATCTTCACATAGTTGGAACTGGTAAAAGGAAGGAGCCAGGAGCTCCTCCCAAGCCCATGTGACTGCTGAGGAACAGATCTACAAGTGACTTTAACTGTAAAAATAAATTGATTTATTTGTACCAACTGTTTGGTCTTAAACACCCAAAAGGAAAGTATAACCAAAGAGTAAAATCATTCATACATTTCTTTAAGAGTTCAAAGGATTACACTTCCCAGACATTAGGCTTAAGTCTATATAAAGAATGAATGTACCAACATCTCAGTGTTAGTAGCAAAAAACAAGGAGTCTTTCTGCAAGGAACAATATATTCTAAAATGAAATGGATATTTTTTTAAAGGTTAAAAACTCATTCCATTTTATGTCTTACAGGGCTTATACTGAGTTCAATATTGTATAACTGTATTAATTCAACTGTGAACCTAAAAATTTTATAGCTACTTTTGAAAGAGATGTATCTTTGCTCTGTGTTACTGAATATGTTAAAGCTTTAATGAAATGCTTCTTCTAACCATGTAGTTATTAAAAATAAAAAAAATACATCTTTCATGTTGACCTAGCAATGTTTTAACAAGCACAGACCCAGAGCAATTTTTGTACTGAAGTATGAACAAATATTGCGAATGTTGTCCCTTCTAAGGACAGTAGACTATTAGGGCTAATTCATGAGATCACAGACTGGTATCAGGAAGAATTAATGCTGAGCCATTCAAAGGTTGTTTCTGGCTTTTCCTTTCATGCTAGGGGCATACATGATCTTACAGTGAGGTTAAGAGTTTACAGATATTACAGTTTAACTCTGTGTGGACAGAAAAAAAGTGTAGGGTCATTGAAACTCTTGGATTCCTTTGATTGGATGTTCTCTGTGTTTATAATCTTAAGTGCAAAGTTGGTTCAATGGTTTCTAAAGAGAATTACTTAAAATTAGATTCATTTTTGAAGATACTCCTAGCTCCTAAGGTAAATTTAAAAGGAATAGTTTGTGATACCCTTCCTCAGTAGCTTTTATTGATATTATATATGAGAGTTGATACAGTTTTAAGAAAAACTATTGCTCCAAACACATTTAGCTAAAGTTGAAAAACTACAATTAAATATAACTTGCTCCTTTCTTACCAGTATTTTCTGTCTGTTCTGTGAATCCTAATCTTTCTGCCTCTTGAAAAAGTAATGCATTCTATTTTATTTATTTTCAGTTATTTTTATTAATTTTCTCACTGCTGGTACCACACCCACATGATAGTTTGGCATGTGTAATCTGCTTCCAAAAGTTGCCATCCAGGAAACATTATTTTCACAGTAGTATTTCTGGTTTCAGTCTCAAAGGTATCTAATTTGACAGGCAATTCAGTACCTTTCCTCATTCAGGGATGGACATATGGTTATACTTTAATTCTTCTAAAAATAACATTCTTTAAAAGTTTTCCCAAGAAGAGATAAGTCTGTTTATTGACATATACAATGACTAAATATTTTTGAAGGAATAGCTTGCAAAGGAAAAACAGAGCAGAGAGTTCTAGAAGACCCAAAATATGTAGTTATTTTCCCTTTATTCATGTCACAAAGAAGGGAAGCTGCCCAGATATGTGTACCAGTCCTTCATGTTCCTTCTTCCCTCAGGAGCTCACCAAACATTTACAAGAGAAATAATATATTGCTTTTCTTCTCTTTTCTATTAGTTATTGGAGAATTTCACACAATGCATTTTGATCATATTCATCCCTTTCTCAACCACTCCCAGGTACAACCCTACCTACTCTACATTGTATCTTCTTTTTCTTTTCAAACCCATCAAATTCTATTTGCATTGCCCATACATTCTTGGGTATGTGGCCATCCATGGGAGTGTGGCCAACCTATATAACTCTTGAAGAAAACTGAATCTCTTCCCAGTAACTCTCAATTGCAAAGCTTCTGATCTCGCATTGTGACATTATGCCCCTTGCCTGGAAGGCCAGAATCTTGATGACACCAAGGGAAAAAAAGGCTTCTTAATGAAGTCTCAGGGGTGTCAGTGAAATAGGGATCAAGAAGAGAGACTCTTACGTGACTGCTGTTGGTTATCTGGAGGTCTAGGGATGGACTGTTTTCTGAATGTTATTTTATTATTGTGTTTTTGTTGGTTTTTCTTTAGTATCTCCTGTACAGTCTGAATCATATTCACAATATATGTAATAAATTTGTTCTATTACTGCTATGTTTGGATAGTTAAAGCAAGCATATATTTCTATAGGGACTCATTTCATAGAACTGCGTTTCTCTTAAATAGGCTCCATTAAAATGTACTACTGGTCCATGTCCCCTAAATGTTATTTCACAGGAAGAAGGCTGAGTTAGGTGACAGAATTAAGGATTTGAATAAAACCAGAGCAATATTGAGAAAAAAAGCAAAAATTCCAGTTCATTTTTTCTTCCTTTTTTTCCTAAACAAATGATATGAATTATAGTATTTGTGGCAGCAGGAATCCATTCAATATACTCAACCCACCGTTGTTGAAAACAGCAAGAACTATCTCACAATAAATTTGTCTTGATTGCTTCTACTTTATTTTGAATCCTATCTTATTCCTTTAGGAACTAGAATGCCATAGAAAATTCAGTGATGGTCACCCCCAGAAGACATATTTGCATATTTTGATTTTAACCCTGTAGTAGTTGATCTTGGTTGTCAGACTGACTGGAGTAAGACATGTGTAAGACTGATGAAAAGTACCTGGGTAGCTGTGGGTGCAATTCTACAGGAGACAGACATGCAGGATAGTGACTTTTGGGGAGAAGGCACTGTCTCTATCTTTTGCTTTTACTGTGTTGTGAATATGTAGTTTGCTTTTAAAAAATTGATGCCAGAGTTTTTGGCAGGCTTTGGGCTTAGGATTTTTACCTGAATGTGTTGTTTCATAGAAAGTGAATTTCCTCCTGGGGGCGGGGGGCAGATTGTGCTAGCAGAATTAGAATTAACCTTGTGTCAGACTATTTTTCCCCTCCAGGTTTGTTTAGTTTTTGAAGTTTCATTTTTCATCCTCTGAGAAATGAATATGTTGAAAACATGCTGAATATCTGTTTTGAATGTTAAAAACCTAATCAATTTTGATAGATCAATTTCAGGGATTCTTTTTGGACATGTACCTTATTGATCCACTAACTTTACATTTGTCCAACTTGACACTATAATAACAATTAATCTGATTTGTTAGGGAAGTTTGTGATCCTGACTGTCGTTAACTCAATTTGAGCTAGGCACATTTGTGTAGGTTCCATATATTAAGCTACTAATAACTAAAGCCGGACTTGCAATATAAAATATGATGAAGAGCTCCATTTGGAAATGAGATTCTATAAAGAATGCTTGCCTACTTAAAGAACAACATTATCTAATGGCTTTAATGTATTAACTATCTCTATGCAGACAAGTTCTGGTAAAGCTGTGGCCAAAAGATGCATTAAAAGGGTCTCTGCATTGATACAGTTTCAACATAGCTTGGTGATTGACTTTATTTCTAAAGTCTTTCCCTTTATTTAGAAATTGTCTTCCAGACCTTTGTCTGTCAAATATTTCTTACAATTATTTCACACATGTTTATTCAATGTTCAGTTCTGTTTTCAAAATGATTGTGTAGTTCATTAGAAAGTGAATATACAAAATGGGGCAAGTATACAAATATTTTTTAAATGGCTTTTTTTTCCCTGGAATGTAGGCATGTAGGTGTGTTGTCTGTGTCTGTTAGTGTTGCTGTGTACTTGCAGAGTACACTCAGAGGGAAAGATGATGGAATGGTATAGTAAATTTTCACTATTACTATGTTTGATAGATCACCTTATGTTTTGCCATGTTTTTTTCCTCATGCATAAATTGCAAGGTCTGTAATGTCCATGATTTTCATAATATTTTAAAAATTATGGTGAGCTATAAGTAACAAAATTTACATTTAACAATTCAAGTCAAATTTTCAAACTTTTTTGTCACTCCAAACAGACCTCCGTAGTCCTTAAGCAATAAGCTCACATGGAGAGAATATGCTCTCTAACCCTTCATAAACAATCACTATACACTCTAGGTTGTAATTTGGTTGCATTCTTAAGGATTTTCTTTTATCTATCCAGCTGCCTCTTAGCCTTCCAGAGGGCCTCTTCGGCTTTCACTTGAACTTTGTTACCATATTCCACCTCAGTCCATTCATCTTCAGTCCAACTTTTCTTTCCCATTGCTGTGATGGCTTTCAATATCAAAGGTATATTACATCAATAATCTTCAGAAACCACAAAGGACAAAGCACAAAATCTCTTGGGATTCTCACTTTTCATGGAATATGATCTTTATTCCTGGTGCCTGTCTACATTTCTATTCTTTTTTTTTTAATTATTGCAAAAACTTTACTGAGAATTTCATACATGCATATAAGGTGTTTTGATCAAATCCATGCCCACTCCCTCCCCTCCAACATTCTCCCCTCTGAAGAGGTAACCCTAAAATCTTTTAAGGATTAGTTAAAAGCTCCCAAATACATTTGACATTTTTGGCCTTGGAACAGAGTATGTTGCTAATATGTCCAGGACATTTTGACTTTTAGCCAAGGAACTGTCTAAAAGACTCCCAAGTTGCATAACTTTATCGCTAAAGGGAGAAGAAAGTCCTTGAATCATGAATAGGAGATGTGAAGGAGAAGTAAAGGCAAGAGTAATTAGTGTTACAAGTTCTAGACAGGGAACTAGAAAAAGTCAGAACAGGGAAATTTTCAAATGTTCATATGAGAATCCATTGGAGTTTCTTGACAAGGGCTTCCAAAAGCATCCCTCTATTGGGTTCTTCCTCATTTTTCTTTTGTCTTCCAAGGCTGGACTAGTTGGCTGGGAATAGTGGCTGGATACTCAGGTGAGGGTCCAGTGACCCTTCTTGGCATTCCTTTAATGAATGAACACAACCAGCAACAAGCCCAGTTGTGACGATGTTTATTGACCAGGCTCAGCCAAAGTCGTGATGATGGTACTTATTTCATTCTGAAGGGACTGCTGTATAGCATCTTCTTATTAAAAGGACCACCATGTGAAGGCAGGATTGGGGGCTGTCAGGCAGTCCCCTGGGTTCTTGGGCCCTCTTGTAGTTGGAGGCCAGAACCCAGCAGTGTGTGGCAGTCTGCTGAACTCCGAGCCGCTACCCTGATGGAGGAGGTCCAAACCCCTTTACTCTTATTTTTCACTCCCAGTAAAATACCATAGTTATCTTCATTACATTGCATTAACTAGACCAACAGCTCTAAAACTGCATTTGCATTGATATTGTCTCTAAATATTATTTCTCACTCTTACTTTTCTAGATTTAAAGAAATGTATATCATCCATGACAATGAATTCTTTTCTAGCAATTAGAGTTAGTAACTCTATTACATTCAAGTGATAATTTTATTAATGACCCATCATTTTTTAAAAAGGTTTTTATCTGTGAATATTGGTGTACAGAGTTACCATATATTTTTCAATCTGTTCACTCATTCTTACCCTAATTCAGTAATAAAGCTGATGGTATAACTGTATTCTAGTAACTTTCTAACTTTTGGGGGAAAAGGGTTAATTTGATTTACAGATTATAGTACATCACTGAGGAAAGCCAAGGCACGAAACTGGAGGTAGAGCCTGGAGTTTAGAACATGGAGGATAACTGATTACTGCTGTGCTTCCTTTGACATGCTCAACTAGCTTTCCTCTTTTAAATTGAATTTTCAGTTTTCATACAATCTATAAAGTCAGTACAATGCCAATCAAAATCCCCATGACATTCTTCACAGAACTAGAAAAAAATTCTAAAATTCATATGGAATCAATCTTGAGCAAAAAAAAAACAGTGCTGAGGAGAATCACCATATCAGAGTTCTAGTCATAAAAAACAGGTTTGTACTGGCACAAAAACAGACACAT
Source organism: Nannospalax galili (assembly GCF_000622305.1). Lineage (NCBI taxonomy): Eukaryota > Metazoa > Chordata > Mammalia > Rodentia > Spalacidae > Nannospalax > Nannospalax galili. The sequence continues at coordinate 266,524 of NW_008343971.1, forward strand.
AAATCAATAGAACATAGTAGAAGACCCAAACAATTTCAGCCATCTGCTGTTTTACAAGGTGCCAAAAACACCCACTGGGGGAAAGACAGCATCTTCAACAAGGTTGAACAACCTTCAATAAGGTTGGCAAAACTGGATTTCTACCTGTAAAAGAACAAAAATCAGAACCTTAGCTTTTGTCCTGCACACAAGTCACTGCCAAATGGATCGAAAAACTCAATGTGAAATCTGAAACTCTGGAACTGTTGGAAAAAAACATAGGCAGTAACCTAGAAGATACACGTGTAGGTAAGGACTCTCTAAATTGGACATCAGTTGCTAGGAATTAAGGTTAACAATCAACAAATGGGTACTCATTAAATTAAAATGCTTCTGCACACCAAAGAAAACCGTTAAGTGAAGAGAAAGCCTACAGAGTGGGAAAAAATATTCACCACTTACACATCTTATAAAGGATTATTATCCAAAATATACAAATAATCCAAAATAAAACAAATAAGGAAAGAAATGACCCAATTAAAAGATTCATTGTGTATCTGAACAATGAGGTCTCAAAAGAAGAAATAACAATGGCCAAGAAATACCTTAAAATTGTTCAACATACGAAGTAATTAGGAAAATGAAAATTAAAACTACCTTAAGATTTCATATAATCCCAGTTAGAGTGGTTAAGGGTAAGAGAACTAATAACACCAAATGCTGGTGTGGATGCAGGGAAAGGGGACCTGTCACCCACTGTTGGTGGGGCTCCAAACTGGTGTAACCCATGTAGAAATCAGTATGGAGAACACTTAAAAAACTAGAAGTAAATCCTCTGGTAGTATGATCAGATCATACCACTCCTTGGAATATACCCAACAGACTTATTCAACTACAGAGATACTTGGACAGCCATGTATGATGCTGCTCTTTTCACAATAGCTAAGAAATACAAAGAACCTAAATGTCCCTCAAATGATGAATAGATAATACAAATGTGGTAAATTCACACAATGAAGTTAAGCTAGCTTTCTTGTACAGCCCAGGCACAACTGTCTATTGATGGCAAAGCCCTTAGTGAGCTAGGCCCTCCTACATCAATTAGCAATCAAAAAATACACCGCAAACATGCCTACAGACCCATTTGATGGAGTAAATTCCTTGACTGAGATTCTTTCTTTCCAGGCACATCAAGTGGGCAGAGATCAACCAGTACTGTCCATCCTTTGCAATTTTTCACACACAAACACATCAATTTAAATCATAACATTTTCTTTCCTGTTAGACCCCAAAATCTCATGTTAATATCATAATATAAAGCATAATACTACTTTAAAAGTCTTGAGAACTTCCAATGACTTAAAAGTCCAAGTTCTCTGTAGAATATAGAATATCTCTTAACTGTAGGATCCTATACAAACCAAATAAGTTACATGCTTCCTTATTCCAAAACAAGATATTTGATGCCACTTTCTTACTCCAAAAAAGAACAATTAGGACATTATAATCAGATGAAAACAAAACTCAATATCCGTCAGTATAAATCAAATTCAGTAACTCAATATGCAGCATCTGGGACCCATTCATAATCTTTAGGATTTCAAATGACTTGGGCATTTCCATTTCTATGGCTTTGCCATCTGCAGCACATGCAACTTTGTCTCATAAGCTCTAACCAGCTCCACTTCACACCTGCTTCTATCCTTGGTAGACTTCCACAGTCCTGGCATTGCCAATATCCTAATTTCTCTACTACAATTGAGGCTGCACCTTCATCCAGGGCTTCTCCTGGACACTTATGATGCCAAGCCTCAGGTGGAAGGCTCTCTGATCATTTCTATACTAGAGTCTCCACTGGGACCGAGGCTTCACTGGTGAAGACCAGTGCCTTTTCCCAACCTCTCACACTGCCAAGACTCAGATGCATTCCATAATCCCTTCATGCCTTCAAAACCATTACTATGTGGGATCTCTTAAACATTGCCAAGTTCAGTTTCTAGTATGTGATGAAGACTTGGTGCCCTCTAGATCATGTCTTCAGTGTGTTCACTCTGAGGAAATCCTCTTCGAAAATTTCAGCTCACTGATGTTGGCATATAATAATCAGTGCTGATTTTTAGCCTTAAGCAACGGTCATTCATTGTCCCAATAAGCAAATATTTCACATCCAGGGATTCTTAATTCAAGTAAAACACATAAACAGCCTTGATACTTTTTCAGATACTCTCAAACTTCCTTCCAAAACATCACAATCCAAGCCCCCACTGTTTGCTTTTTATCAGCAGTTTTATCTACTCCCAAAGAGTAGCCCATTAAGCTCTGAGCACTCAGTGGCTTTGCCCTAAAAAAAAAAAAAAAAATGGTCATGTCCATTACAGCACAACAGCACCATATCACTCTCTTGTAAAAAAAGGTTTTCTTGTTTGCAGTCTTTTGCTGCTATATAGCACTACCCAAAACCAATGTAGGGAATAAAGCATTTCTTTTAGCACACAGGTTATAGTCCATCACTGAGAGAAGTCAGGGCATGAACTCAAAGTATTAATCTAGAGGAACAGTACTTACTATCTGGATTCCCCTGTCTTGCTCAGTTAGATTTTTTTTTTAATACAGCCCAGGCACACCTTCCCAGGGTTGGCACGACACAGTGGCTAGGCACTCATATATCATTTCCATCAAGAAAACACCCCACAGGCATGCCCATGGGCAAATCTATGCAGGAAACTCTTCAGTTGAGGTTGCTTCCTCCCAGGTATGTCTAGGTTTCTGTAATGTTGAAAACAACACAACAGTTTTAAATAAAGAATAGATAGAAGCAAGTAAAAACCACTTTATGCTCTGAGTGAATTCTTTCCAATAACAAAAGCAACCCCAAAGCAATCCCATATATAAATAATCTTAGTGATACAAAATGTATACATGAATTATGGACAATATTTAAAATATAATACATAATATAAAATATTATATATAATATAGTACATATAAAATAACTCACTGGCCAGAGTAACAATCTTTCTTTAGGCATGGACTAGAGAGATTCCTTTAAAAAAATCTATGAAATTCAAGGATAAAGATGGTATAGGATAGCTACACCAAAGAACAGGTAGACTGGCATGGGGGAATATAATAGAGAGAAAACAGACTAGCATGGGGTAGATATAATAGAGAGAAAACAGACTAGCAGGCGGAGTGGACATTCCAATGACAAAGAATGACAAAGTTTAGGGAAATTTCTGTCAATCTGTTAAAATGTTCCACATAACCATCCAGCTAATATTTCTGTTAAGTATTATTTGTAATATGCACGTGATTCACAGATTCAAACGTACCAGAATTCATGGTTCACAATCAAAGTTTGTCACTTAGGACCAAACAAATATATACAATTCAGGGAAGCTCAAGGGTAGCGATTCAACTATATCCCAGTAATGCTTGTTACAATTTAACAACACAACAAATACTCTGTAAGCTATTCATGTTATTCTTGTCTCCAGTCAGAAGACATTAGATTTTCAGAGGAAGTCTTTTAAAAACACCAAGGTGCACTGCTTCCCTGGGCTTTCTGGACCTGCAGGCCTCTCTCCGACCTGCAGGCCTCTCTCTCTGGGACCAACCCACCTCCATAGTACAGTTCCCAGGGGCCCTTGGAGCTGGCTACTGCCCCTATCTTCCTTTGCATCTCTGGGTAGCACGGCCACCAGCTGACCTAGACCAGCACCTCTCCTGGGCCCAGCTCCCAGGCCAGTCCACCCCCAAATTCCTGAGGCCAAAATCTATCCTGGAGGTATCCAGACCTTTGACAAAACCCTAAGAGCATCTGATCCTCATCTAACTTGGACCTCTGTGGGAACTTCTAAGACAAAAGCAATCTGGACACTCCAATATAAAATCAAAAGAGATAACTGGATGCTTAGAGGAACCAGCCTTTCATGCCCAAAAAGTAAACCACAAAGACACATAAAATTCACAAAAAGAAGCAGACATAAACATGAAGGCTTCAGTCTCACATAAGAATCAGAAACTACAAAAGAAATTTACATGTCAAAATCACAGAGAATAAAAACAACATGAAAAATCAAAATACCATATCATCACAAAATACCAATAGTCATCTAGAGGATTAAAATGAGAACCCCCTAGAGATAATTCAGGATATGGAACTCAAAAGGACAATTATAAACATGATAAAAGAATTCAGTGAAATTAAAGAACACACAAAGAAATCAAGGAACTGAAGGAAGATAGGGATAAACTTCTGAATAAATTCAGAAAAGAGTTATAAATATTGAACAATACTCAGGCTGAAATGAAGAAGGAAGTGAAACTCTCAGTAAGCCAATTAGAAACGACATGAGAAAGCCTCACCAATAGGATGAATGAAATGGAAAACAGAGTATCAAGATTGAAAGATAAAGTGGACGAACTAGACCACTCAAGCAAAGATTATGAAAAACTTAAGAAATCAAAGAATGGAATATGCAGGAATTCTGTGACACCATAAAAAACCAAACCTGTAAATCAGGCATACAGGAAGGAGAAGAATACCATGAAAATGGCATGGACCAGATCTTCAACAGAATCGTGGAAGAAAATTTTCAAAATTAAAGAAAGACATGCCCATACAAACACAGAAGCATATAGAACACCAAACAGGCAAGACCAGCAAAGAAACTCTCAATGACACATCTTAGTAAAAAAAACTCAATGTACAAAAGAAAGAGGCAATACTGAAAGCTGCAAAAGAAACACAACCAGTCACATATAAAGGAAAACACATTAGGATTACAGCTGACATTTCAGTGCAAACTATGAAAGCCAGAAGAGCCTGGACCAAAGTAGTCCCAGTTTTAAATGACCA
>NW_008343971.1:271741-279040 GCF_000622305.1 Nannospalax galili
AGAAACAAAACCCATCTTTTTGTTGTCTGCAAGAAACTCATCTCACTTTCAAGGACAGGCACTACCTTATGGTGAAAGGATGGAAAAAAATATACCAAGTGAATGGTACTAAGAAAAAAGGAGGCATTGCAATTCTAATATTGACAAAATAAACTTCAAACTTTAAACAATCAGCAGAGATAAAGAGGGCCACTTCATTCTGATCAAAGGAACAATAAATCTAGAATATATTACAATCATGAACATATATTCACCAAAATCTGGTGCACCCAACTCCTTAAAAACAATACTACAGGACTTTAAGTAACAGATTAATCCCAACTCATTAATAGTAGGGGATTTCAATACCCCACTGTCTCCATTATATAGATCAACATGGCAGAGAGTTAACAGAGAGATATCTGAATTAAACAATACTATATTTCAAATGGACTTAACAGACATCTACCAAGATTTCCCCAGAGCACCAAAGGACATACTTTATACCCAGAACCCCATGGAACTTCTCCAAAATTGACCATATACTTGGGCACAAAACAAGCATCAACAAATACAAAAAGATTGAAATAATTCCATGCATTCTATCAGGCACAGTACAATAACACGATCAAACTGGAAGAAGCCCTAATCACCACATGAACACATGGAGATTAAACAACACACTCCTTAATCATGAATGGGTCAAAAGAGAAATTAAGAAAGAAGTAAAATTATTCCTGGAACTAAATGAAAAGGATAGTACAACACAACAAAACCTCTGGGATACGCTGAAAGAGGTTCTTAAAGGGAAGTTTATAGCTCTAAGTGCCTACATCAAAAAATAGAAAGAACACAAATAAATGACTTAACATTGCAACTCAACACACTTGAAAAGTAACAGCAAATGAAACCCAAACCCAGCAGACAAGAAGAAATAACAAAAATCAAGGCAGAAATTAATGAAATTGAAACAAAGAAAAAAATACAAAGAATCAACAATTCCAAGAGCTGGTTCTTTGAAATGATAAAGAAGATTAACTAACCACTAGACCAGTTAATCAAAAGAAAGAAAGAGCACCTCCAAATTAACAAAATCAGAGATTAAAAGGGAAACATCACAACAGAAACCAGAAAGATACAGAACATTTTAAGGGAATACTTTAAAAACCTATATGCTACTAAATTTGAAAACCTAAAAGAAATGGATGGATATCAAGTTAAACCAAGAAGATATCAACAGTTTAAACAAACCAGGAAGATATCAACAATTTAAACAGACCCATAACACAAAAAGAAATTGAAACAGTAATACAAAACCTCCAGACTAAAAAAGCCAAGGACCAGAAGTATTTACAGCAGAATTCTATCAGACAGTTAAAGAAGATCTACCTTGAATACTAATTAAAATGATAGAAAAGGAAGGAGTACTTCCAAATTCTTTCATGAATCCAGCACCATTCTAATACCAAAGCAGGTAAAGATACAACCAAAAAAGAAAACCATAGACCCATATCATTAATGAACATAGATACAAAAATTCTGAACAAGACTCTTTCAAACTGCATACAGAGAGACATCAAAAAGATCATGCACCACGATCAAGTCAGCTTTATCCCAGAAATGCAGGGATGTTTCAATATACATAAGTCAATAAATATCATAAACCATATAAATGGGTGCAAAGATAAGAACCTTTGGTCATCTCAATAGATGCAGAGAAGGCCTTTGCCAAAATTCAACATGCAATTATGTTCAAAGTCCTAGAGGGAATTGGACTGGAGGGAACATACCTCAACATAATTAAAGCCATATATAACAATCCAACAGCCAACATCATTCTAAATGGAGAAAAACTGGAAGCATTCCCATTGAAATCAGGAACCAGACAAGGCTGTCCACTATCTCCACTTCTCTTTAACACAGTGCTTGAAACTCTTGCAATAGCAATAATACAAAAGCAGGAAATTAAAGGAGTAATCATTAGAAAAGAAGAGATCAAATTATTCCTTTTTTCAGATGATGTATTATATCTAAGAGACACCAAAAATTCCACCAGAAAACTCCAAGAAATTATTAACAAGTTCAGTAAAGTGTCAGGTTACAAAATTAACCTGCAAAAGTCTGTAGCTTTTATATACACCAATAACAAGCAATCAGAGAAAAAGCACATGGAAACACGCCCCTTCACAATAGCTGCAAAAATAAAGTAAAATATCTTGGAATAAACCTGACCAAAGACATTAAAGAGCTCTACAATGAAATTTTTAAATCATTAAAGAAAGAGATTGAGGAAGACATCAGAAATTGGAAGGACCTCCCACGCTCATGGATTGGAATAATATTGTGAAAGTCATTTATAGATGACTACCAAATGTCATTTATAGATTCAATGCACTGCCAATGAAAATCCCCATGACATTTTTCACAGAATTGGAAAAAAACATCCTAAGAAGCACAAAAGACCTCGGATAGCCAAAGCAACACTGAACACCAAGAGCGCTGCTGGGGGGATTTCTATACTAGATTTTAAACTGCATTCCAGATCCATAGTCATAAAAAGAACTTGGTTCTGGCACAAAAGTAGACCCATAGATCAATGGAACAAAATTGAAGACCCAAATATGAGTAAATACGATTTCAGCCACCAGATATTTGACAAAGGGGCCAAGAATATTCACTGGAGGAGAGACAGCATGTTCATCCTATGGTGCAGGCAAAACTGGATCTGTACCTGTAGAAGAATGAAATTGAACCCCTATTTTTCACCCTGCACAAAAGTCAATTCTAAATGGATCAAAGACCTCAATGTAAAGCCTGAAACTCTGAAACTGTTAGAAGAAAACATTGGAAAAACCCTACAAGATATAGGTGAGGGAAAGATTTTCTAAACGGGACATAAACTGCTCCGGAAACAAGGGCAAGAATTAACAAATGGGACCTCATTAAACTAAATAGCTTGTGTACATCAAAGGAGCCAACCAGGGAAGCAATCTGAAAACCCACAGAAAGGGAGAAAATCTTTACCAAGACATATCCAACAGAGGTTTAATATCCAGAATATATAACGAACTCAAAAAACAGAGAATCAAGACAAGAAGCATCCCAATTAAAAGATGGGCTAAGGAATTTAACAGAGAGTTGTCAAAAGAAGAAGTAATGAGAGCTATGAAACATCTTAAAAGATGTTCAACATCACTAATAGGGAAATGAAAATTAAAACCATTTAATTTCATCTTACTGCAGTCAGACTGGTTAAGATCAAGAGAACAAAAGATATCAAATGTTGGATAGGATGTGGGGAAAGGGGAATACTCTTCCACTGCTGGTGGGGCTTCAAACTTGTTCAACCCCTATGGAAAGCGGTGTAGAGAACTCTTAAAAAGACTACAAATGAACCTACCATTTGACCCAGTTATACCACTCCTTGGCATGTACACAATGAACTCATCCTATTGCAGAGACACTTGTACATCCATGTTTTTTACTGCCCTTTTCACAATAGCTAAGAGATGGAGGCAGCCTATGTGTCCTTCAATTGACTAGTGGATAATGAAATGTGGATCAATTATACAATGGATTTTTACTCAGCAATAAAGAAAGATGAAATCATGAAATTTGCAGGTAAATTGATGGAACTAGAAACTGTTATACTAAGTAAAGTAACACAGACTCAGAAAAATATCGACATATGTTTTTCCTCATATGTGGATCTTAGAATGAAACCCTGATAAGTGAGTATGTATCCAGACATAACTATAGGAACCAGGATAATGGAAAGGAAACAGGCAGGTAAAGGAAAAGAAAGAACCTGAAAGGAAGAACAGTAGGAAACAGGCCTTAATAAGGGGGATAAAGACAAAAATTGGGTTAGTTTAAGGGAGTGGGGAGGGAAGGGTATACAAGGCACCTAGGGGATAAAGGGAAAGAAGGATCTCAAGAGTGGTATGACCATGAAGAAGGGTATCTTTAGGGAGAATGGGGGGAAATGGGGGCACCTTAAGTGGGAAAATTATGGTGGAGGGGTGAGACAATGTGAGAGATAAATAATGCCTAGCTAGTTTTGAAAACCAGAGGTAACCATATTACCCCTAAAACCTACTGACAAATTATACATAGCAGATCAAGAAATATATGTCTAGTTAAGATTTATCTGATTACAATTGGTATTTGCCCAAGATTTATCTACATGACACACAGTAATTAAAAATACCAGACTAGTGGAACTAACCTTATTGGATGTTTAACAGACATAATTTGAGGCCTATAATAATTTGGTCAGAGGGACATAGAGGACAGTTTTTGCTCTTTGCCCTTCTAGGTCAACTACTTCCAGGGGATGATGAGCATCTCTCAAAATGTCCTGTAATGGTGGTGGGTCTCCTGTTTTGATCAAGGAGGCTGAGGAGACCCCACCAGATGGACTTGAACCAGTGTCCAGTCTACAAAGAGGAGGGTCAACACAGAGGAATCACTTCTTCCATGCTTCCAAGCGAAGCCAACCATGGTCAAACAGGACCTTTTAGTTATCTTCACATAGGTGGAACTGGTGAAAAAAAAAAAGAAACGGAGCCAGGGGCTCCTTCCAAGCCCATGTGACCCCTGAGGAACAGGTCCTTAAAGGACCTTAAGAGTAAAAATAAATTGGTTTATCAGGGATAACTGCATGGCCTTAAACATCCAAAATGAAAGTATGACCAAAGACTAAAGGGGTCAATATAATTTCTTAAGAGTCCGTATGCATAGCTAAAGGCTACATAACAAGCAAAAATACCAGGTAGGAGATACCTTCTTTTGAGTTGGCTAGGGTAGCCAAAGGGACTACCAGATAGTAACCCCCCATAGAACTGGGAAAATGAACAGCAGACCCCAATCTTATCGAAAGGAATATTGACAACTGATTGCTGCTAGATGAGGAGCAGCTGACCTTCCTAAAACAAAGACCTCTAGATAGGCTGACTAGATTCACCTGATGGACAAGTAGTGGGGACTGGCTGAGGGTGCCAACAACATAGTAGACAGTAGCAGGGATATCATAGTATAAGGGTTCTACTTGGGGGATGGAGGCTATGGGAGGTTGCTACCTGGGAAGTGGGTGTATAGTTGAATAAGATGGTTGGGATGTTCTGTGTGACACAAAAATTCAACAAATTTTTTTAAATGTATTATATTTGAGGAGGAAGCATGGAAATTTATGTCATGTTAATTAGTAGAGGTTATAAACATTACCACTGAAATCTACCCAATGACTTTATAGATACACACAGGCGCCAAGGATCCAAGTGCAACCAATTATGACTGGAAATAATCAGATACATACAGAATAGAAATGAATGCGCCAACATATCAGTGTTAGTATAAAAAACAATGAGTCTTTCTGCAAGGAGCAATATATTCTAAAATAAATGGAGAAGTTTTTTAAAGGTTAAAAACTCATTCAGTTTTATGTCTTACAGGGCTTATACTGAGTTTAATATTATATAACTGTATTAATTCAACTGTGAACCTAGAAACTTATAGCCACTTGTGAAAGAGATGTAATCTTTTTCTGGAGTGTGTTACTGAATATGTTAAAGCTTTAATGAAATGCTTCTTCTAATCATGTAGTTAGTAAAAATTAAAAAATAATGATAAAAAATAATTATTAGTAGATGTGAAAAACATTACCATTGAAATCTACCTGATAACTTTATATCCATGCTCAGATGCCAAGGAGATCAGAAAGTAACCAACTGTCACTAATAATAATCAGATATAGAGAGATTAGAAACGCATGAACAAACATCTTAATGTCAATTGCATTGAAAATGAATTTTTTGTATGAAACTGTGTATTTTAATAATGAAATGGAGTTTTTTTAAATACTAAAACCTCATTCAATTTTATGTCTTATAGAGTTTATACTGAGTACAATATTATATAAGCGTAATAATTCATCTGTAAACCTAGAAATGTACAGCCAATTTTGAAACAGATGTACCCTAGCTCAGAAAAATGTTAGAAAATTGTTATTGAATATGTCAATGCTGTTGTAATGAAATGCTTCTTCTAAGTTTGTGGTTATTAAATAAATAATTAACTGGAAAAAAAAAACTACCAAGGTGCATTAAACTTCCAACTGCCAAAGCGACATAGCAATGGTCTCCTGGTTGAAATTCCCAAAAGGTTTGTTTTTCCTTGGAAAAATGAAGATAGATGAGCTTTCTGATTTTATCCTGTTACCTGTTCATTCAGTTCACCAAGCTACTTAGTCATGTGTTTCTGCCAAAGGAATGACAGGTCATATTTCCCAATAAGTTTTAATAGTAAAAATTACAAAACAGGAGCTGCAATTTATTTGATGTAGCAACAACCATTTTGGACTTCCCCACCAATCCACCTGAGTTATTTACAGTCAAAATCACCCTTTGGAAATGGTTTTTACAAATGCAGTCAGTTCTTTATTGGAGGCATTAAAATCCAGGAGAAAAGAACAATAGATAACCAAGAACAGTTTTCTACTTAGTATATGCAAGTATTTTCTGTTTAACAGCACATTTAGTTTTCTCTTTTGTTTTGGGTTTTATGTATGCAAGTCTGATTATAATTTGTGGGTAAACACCTTTTGACCTAAAACCATCTTTTCAAAGGGTAACAAAAAGGTAAAACACATGTCATTGTCTGGTAGAGCTTATGTTGGGATGTTGAGGTTCTCTCAAAGCAAATGTAATGACTGTATAAGAGCTTATGTGATCTAAGAGAAAGAATCTATAGGTCACACCAGGATTTTCCTGTAGACAGGCAAGTACCTCTCCTCTGCATAAATAGAATTTTTGTGATAAAGAATTGGAGAAAAACACAATTAAGGAAACAGACAACCAGTCACCTGAGTGGACTCAGATGAGTTAGTCATACTACAATTATTCTGACATGATTGAAACAACTCTTTATTTAAAAACAATGATTAAAATATCCTCATTTCTTTTTCAGTTTACAGCTCCTTCAGTGTGAAATCTGTATTAATTTTTAGCATGTAAAAATAGATAAAAATGATAGATAAGTCAAAGCAAATCACCCTGAGTCATCTTTCCTGCTACTATTCACAGAAGCTTCTGGACCACCTTCCTATACATTTAATCACTGTTTGTCTTACTACTTGATCTCATTAAAATCTTATTTCTTTGGCATATCCAATTTTTGATAATGTTATGCAGATTTTGCTAGATGTTAGAAGCAGCTCTGCGTGTTCTTTAATGAGGGACAGTTAGGGATAAATGTCATACAAAACAGACTGACGTTACCATTGCCAAATTCAAGTATACAAACAAGCTCTAAATTTACTGA
>NW_008343971.1:279092-306582 GCF_000622305.1 Nannospalax galili
ATCATTACTTTTTCAAATGATAAAAGGCCAAAAAATAAGTATGTATCCTCCAACTCTGCTTTTTTAATAATGTTAGTCCCCTGATAGCACATAGAATTGATTAGTTTGTGTAGGGTAGTGACTTCCAGGAGGCTAAGATTTTCTTTTATTTCTCAAGGATTAAAATGATAGATAATTCATGCCAGATTTCTCTCTTTGGTGATAAAAGGGAAGGTACCATTTCATTTATTTCTCTTCCAGGGACATAATTTGGCTCACTATTCCATAAAGAAGGTAGTCAACCAAATCTCTTTGGTTTCATAGCATGACTGAAAAGCAATGGTGTTCTGAGCAAACTTTGCATCAGAGTTTAAGAACTGTATTAAGAATCTTGGCCTCCTATGTGTACTCCTATGTCCTTTGACTTCATTAGAATTTTGTTTAAAATAATATAATACAGAAATTGTTTAACTAGAAGATTTTTATGGAGTAAGACAATGACTCCAAAATATGAATTTGTTGCTGCCACTTTTTATGCTAGTCCAAAGCTACATGTCCCATATCAATCATAATTATGTGATACAGTATGTGTATATGTGTACATGTATGTGTGTGCTGTAGATGTGTGTATGTGGTTCAGTTTATGATTGTGGAGTATGTGTAAGTATATGTGTGTATGTGTATGTGTGTGGTACAGTGTACATATGGGGTACAGTGTGGTGCAATATATATATGTATGGTATATATTGTGAATTATATGCATATGTGACTATGTTTGGCATACTGTATGTTTGTGGTGCAGAGTGTGTGTGTGGTGCCATGTATATTTGTGGTGTATGTGTGTACTCTATATGTATGTGTGTAGTACAATACATGTGTGTGGTGCATGTGTGTATTATATGTATATGTGTATGCATGTTATATGTGTCTATGTATTATAGATGTATATACATGTGGTATATATGTATGATATGTGCAGGCACAGGGAGGTCTGAGGTACTTGAAAGTTAGAGTTCCTCAATCACTCATCTTTATTTTTTGACACAGGGTCTCCCACTGAACCTAAAGCTTATTGATTTGGAGCAAGGCTGGCTTACCATTGAGTTCTACCCTTCAGATCCCACAAGGCTGGGAATATAAGTATGAGTCACTATTGGCTGGCTTTTCGTTTGGTTTCTGTGGATCTAAATTCAGGACCTAGTATTTGTGTTCATTCTCTTAGTATTAGTTTTTCATTGCTGTGACAAATACTGAGACTAAGTAGAAAGATTTATATTGTCCCATGGTTTCAGAATTGTGAATCCGTGGTCATCTGGTTCCACTGCATTTAGATAGTGGCAAAGCAGAAGTAACATGGAGGATGGACAGGCGGAAGAAAGCTATCATGGTAGCCAGGAAGGGAAGGAACAGGCAACAGGGGTCAGACACAATGTATCTCTTTTTAGGGCATGTATGTAGTGACCTACTTCCTCTATTAGCCCCCAATCTCCAGAATTTTTCTAGTACCTCCTGAAACAACACAATCTGATTTCAACACATGAGTCTGAGGTAGACATTTTATACTGAAACCATCTGTGATTTTTACACTTGACCACGTAACCTTTAGCAAGTTAACAAAAGCAAGGCTGACGTTTGTGTTCTCATATGGAATGTTTCTAAATGCTGGAAAATGACACACAGTAGTGGAAAAATATTAATTCCAGCTCTAGGAAAACTGAGGGAAGAACTTGAGATTGAGGGAAGCCTGGAATATGACAGTGAGAACTTGTCATAATAAATAAACAAATAATAAATTAATTAATAAATTAATAAATACTAGCTTGTAGTGTTCTATTCCCCACTCCCACTAAGATACCAATTCTCGGCAGACTAGATAGGTTTGTTGCATGAAGGCTGGAGTGAAGACACACAGAGTAAAGCTGCATCTATCCTGTAAAGTCCAAGCAATGAAGACAAGAGAAAGACAAGCCTTTGCAACCATAAGCCATTGGGATTCTGGTTCTGTTGTTGCTGCTGCCGTTGCAGGTTTTGTTGTTGTTTTATTGTTTAACTTAACATAAACTTGCTAATCTACAGAGCTGGATTTCTCAACATTATCCCACTGCATCCAGGGACTGACTCGACGACCATGGTTTGATTTACAAATTCCAACTTTATGATGGATGTAAAGTGATACAAATTTAGTAGATACTGTACATGAGAATTTAAGTTTTGATCTTTTTACTGTTTAGTGATTTACAACACTCGTTTATTATGCTAGGCAGTGTCAGTGAACTTTGGCTGCCTATATGCCATAGAATATTGGAAATTTTGAACGAGTTTTGACTTGTGATTTAATTTACCAAGTTTTTATGGAACATGATCCCTTTATAAGTCAAAAAATAACTGTGCTTTGTTGGTTACTTTTTTCCTTGCTATGAACAAATAATTGCCAAGAATCAACCTAGGGGAAAAAGGGTTTCTTTGGTACTGCAGCTTGCAAGGATAGAGCCATGGGGAAAACATGGAAGTAGGAGGTTGAGGCAGTTTGTCATGTCATATCTTCAGCCCGGAAGTAGCTAGAGATGAAAGCTGGTGTTCCATTTCCTTTTTCCTTTTATTCAGTCCAGGACCCCAGCCTATGAGAAGGTGCAACCTACATTCAGAGTGAATCTTTCCTCCTTGGTTCATCTTTTCTGGAATTACCATCACAGAGACACCCAGAGACACATTATTCATGGTGATTCTAAATTCATTCTGGTTGACAATAAAGATTAACCATCTCACATTAATGCAATACATATATTATTCCCATGCCGAAGTTTAACATTTGATTATATTTTATAACATCTGATTGCCTAATTCCTGTTATAGATTTAAGGAAAAACATGTCTATCTTTCCCCATCTTGGTCAGTTTGTGCTTCTATAATTAAATATCTAGGACAGAGTAATTATAATTAATAGAAATGCATTTTCTCACCTTCTAGAAGCTGGGAAGTCTAACAATATGGCAGTGACAGGTTTAGTTTGTCTGTGGAGGTCTGCTTCATCTACAGAGGAAGAAGGCTATATTCTCACATGGCAGAAGGCAGAAAGGAAGCTAAAAACGGCATGCATCGTCTTTTATTTAGTCTTGTTTCCATTCTTAAGAGAGGAACCTTTATCGGAAATTATCTGTAAAATGTCCCTCTTTTTTATATCATCACATTGGGATAAATTTTGGAAGAGTACGTTCAAGTCACAGCATTTTCCAGCCACACTTCTTTAGATGAGCAACTGTGCCTCACAGTATGTAAGCATGAATAATGGATGGAAGCAGAAGCCAAGGGTCCTGGGGGAGGAAAAGAGCAGTCTCCTCCCCTAGACCACCTTCCTGTTATGATCATTATTGCATTCTACAGGACTAGTGCTCTCAGATCGTTGTCATTCTCACATTAAATGTCTCTCTGTTCTCCATTAGCCCAGTTCCCTGTCCTGCCATTTGAAGTCTACTTACTGTTATTCTGTTAACGTCCATCTTGGAGTCCTTAGCACCTTATGTTGAACCTCTAACCCTGTCCACACCTCCGCTCTTCTCCCTTATTTATTCTATTGAGTTTGACTCTCAGGATTTGAAGCCATGGCCTCTGCAGTTCCCCATATTGTAATAACTTGTGTAGCCCCCGATGACAATTGTTCCATCAGAAGCATCCATTATTATATTCATTTCTTCTAGAATGAAATTAATGTTAAACCATCATTATTTTATAAGCAACAAATAAACTTAAGGAAAAACTATATTTAAATTCTTTACTTATTAAAAATTACAAGAGTGACACAACTCTCCTTTTAGTTAAACTTGCATATTTTTCCTCAACATATTTCAGTGGATAATTTTTTCAATAAATTTTATGTGTTTTCTTACTTGATATTGCTGTTCAAACAAGATTTTGTTAGATTTTATTTCCTAAGCTGCGATTTCTATTGAAGAGTCACACTATTCCATATTTCTTTAACATATGCAGTCACTTCCATTCACTTTCCAAAATTATTTTGGGTGAAAATAATTATAATATATTTTTATATTCTTGCGATCATTTATAATGTGAATTCTTCACAATGCTTGAATTATAATGTCACCACTCCAGTACTTCCCTAGATGCTCCAAAATAGCAAGTCCCCTTTCTATCTATTCCTCTCATACTCTTTTTTTTTTCTCCAGAAAAATTATAAGCCTTTCTATGCTAACTGCAGAATGTGTGCTTTGGATCTGGTTTTGTTCTACCATTGGGATGGATTTTCTCAGCTTCTCCTTGAGACCATCTTTTCCCACTGGGTCTCCGAGTTATCCTGCACACTTATGGAAACATAAGGGGACTCAAGACTCTGGAAGACCAAGTCCTTATGTGTTTTTTCTTGTGCAAGCCAATAAAGTTCCTTCTGACCCAGGACTGGGGTTTGTTTACTGGGTTTTCCTATAACACCAGGTCCTAGAGAATTCCCTTGACACCTCCACCCTGTAAGGATGGAGGGAACAAGTGTCTCTTATTTTGGGCATCTTAATGATCAGGCACTCATAATATTCCTAAGGTAAAGACAGTGAGGTTGCAAGGGGGAAAATGAAGATTTAGGTATTAGAGGAGGGTCTAGAGACAAAGGTCAGTTAAATCAAAACATATCAAAAACAAACAAAATCATAACAAACCACAAACAAAAACCAAAATGCCTTCTAAGGTCTAGAAGCCACCATTGCTAAAATCTAACCAAACAATCAGACATAAAATACTTTTAAATCAAACAAAAATGGATACTTTATGGGCTGGAGAGATGGCTCAGCAGTTAAGAGCACTGACTGCTCTTGCAAGAAAAATATGAATTTTTAGCTATGGAGCAGGGTGGAGATCAGGAAAAATTCCTAAGAGGTTGATTCTGGTCAAAATCTCTTAACAGAATTCATGCTAAAGATAGGCTAGGAAGATTAGGTATTGCTCAGAGAATGGTTAGGGAAGAAAAAAAAATGATCAAATACTTATATGATCAGATGTTTACAGAGAGATGGGGAGAGAGAGAGAGAGAGAGAGAGAGAGAGAGAGATCTTGCTAAACTGAAACATGGATTGCTAAAATTGGATTTTACAAGGAATTATACAGACAAAGCATAGAATGTTCAAAATTCTGTCTTTTGAAACTTCTTGGAAAGATATCAATACACACGTATACAACACACACATGTGTTTAGTGAAAAAACCAACATAAGTAAAATCATATTTGATACATATTAAAATATTAAAACACATATATGAATTAAGTTATTTCAATAGTTCTATTTTGAAAAAATAGGAACTTGCTTGGGTATAGATGTTAAAATTTAAATTTCATGTCTGCTGTTCTGATCAGGGATGTTAGACAGGAAGAAAGGTTTTGGAAAGAGCCGTCTGCACCCATCTAACCTGCAGACACTCTCTGAGTTTTAGGAATACGATCAAGTCATGTTATTCTAGGACAGATGGAAGGAGCCACCACCAGTAACTCCCTTTACAAGTAGACAGCAGGTGCCTGTCATTCCATGACCAAGTTGGCATGGGCTTCTTTGAAACAAGACTCCTCCTGAGTTAAAGATGAAATCCCATTTACAACCTAAAGAAGTGTAATATAAAGTCAAAAATTATAAAGAATGATGATCTGATATCTGAGGATATCAAAGAATGAGATCTGCAGATGAAATGAGAAAATGTTAAGAATGACTGTCCACTTAGTGTAATACATACTTTATATACCTTACAAGTTCAACTCTCTAAGGCTTGGATAGTATAGTCCTTTGCTTAGCACACCGGTGTCTGCAATAGGTTCCCTATGACTAAGCATGCTTATCCTTTTATTCTCTTTTATTTCTCTCTTGGATATTGAGTCAAAAGCACAAGCCTGTGTTGTCTGAAACTCAGGTTTCTCACTGGTTTTCAGACTTCTATGCTGTATTATTAGAATGCAGGTCTGACTGTGGCTCAGGCCCCAATCCCTTAAAGAAGTCTTTCCTCTCTCACAAATATGACAGGTACCCTTCTGAGACGTTATCCTCGAATCTCTAGCTGAAAATTTCCAGAGGCCAAGAATCTCTCACCTGGAGAAGTGAGTTTACGTCAAAGGGAGTATGGATGACCACACATCTTTCTCCCAACCCACTTCCCTGTCTCCTGCCTGGGAATAAGAGAGCCTGGCCATGGGCTCCTGACATGAAATGCTCCCTCCCCACTGAATTCATAGAGCTATGGCTTCCTCAGAGAGCTATAAGAAAGGACCAGACTCTGAGGCCCGGTTCCTCTCTCAAAAGTCCCACCAAGTTATCTGTCTTTGGTGTTAGGAACTGAAATCTCCTCAGAGAGAGCATCCACTGTACAATTGTTTATCTGTCTGTCTGCTCGCAGCATTTATAATGCTTCTAATAAACTCCTGCCCCCACCAATCTATCTCAGTGTGCCTCTTGAGCCTCCACTAGAGAATTTTCACATGCCTAAGTTGAGAGGCATGAATTCCTCCCCATCTCAGCTTGCCTGCTTTGTTGGTTTTTCTCTCAAAGTCTAATACAATGTTCCATGAGCTTCCTTCTGAGTCCATTTCTAAATTCATTTATTAATGAAAATAAGAACCCTCAAATAGAGCTCCAGTTTCTCTGGCAACATAATTGCTTAGTAATTTGTGACCCTAGAGTTAATATTAGTAATTAAGACTGGAATAAAAGAACCTATGTTTTACAACAGCCAGTCACCAAGAGACATCAGGACTACTTAGAATACTACAGTCAACAAAGCCAGGAAAGTTTCAGAATTTATTGTTATTCAATACGTTTTGATATTATGGAAAAGCACTAACAAGTGTGACTGTTTCTGAAATAGTGCCCTCACAATGGTAACAAAATGTCTTTTGTTGATGTGTGACAATTTTCATTCTCTTCTCCCTTACTTTGTGAAAAGCATTAGGGAAGCAGTCAGAGTTAATCTCCTCTAAGCACTGAAGGGAGAAAGCAATAGACAGTAGAACCTGGCTGCTATCTCCAGGGAGGGACTGAGTGAACAAGCATGCCCAGGCATAGCCATGTGGGAGTTCCAAGGTAAGGCAGGCCATTACCTCCAAGTTAACAGAAACAACTCACTGCTGATGTTATTCACTCAGGTCCATAACCCACAGTTGGAGTGTTACTGTACTTCTATAAAACTTATGAAAAAGAAATAGGTGAAGGAAAAAATACATTTAAATTTTGGCTTGTGGCCATCTTACAATTTACAGGTAACTTTGAGACAAAGACCAAAAACTATGCTGACTGATCAGCAAGAAAGTTTCTGAGGAGGAAGGACCTTGGCCTGCAGGTTGCCAGCCTTCCGGGTTCTGTTCTCAGCAGGTTCCTGCTTCCTCAGCAGGAGGTCGCACGGGTTTATTTAGTTTATTTAGCTGAGAATGTCCCCTCTGCCCCTCATGGATACAGAGTATTCTCAACATAGGACCACAACTACTACAGTGGCAAGATTTTCTTCTGGAATTCTGTCACCAGGAGATAGTCTTTTGACAAAAGATTGTTAGATCACAGACCTCTGTTTGTCTTTCTCCCCCTCTGTCTCCCAGAAATCAGGATCCATTCCCTTGCAGTCCATCCTTAGAACAAAGAACTGAACTGACAGGCTCCTGCTGAGATTGACAGAGCACTCTAGTCTCAGTTGGCAAAGCAAGCCCAGCCCCTCTCCACTGAAACTTCAAAATATGTTTATGATCTTCTCTAGTGCCTTCATCTGTGCCACTAGATTAAGCTAGGCTAAGCCAAGTGATGAAGAATGTTTCCACCAGCCCCTTTAAAGCCTGTAAGAATCAGAAATCTCCTTTGTTCAAGGGTTTGAAGACCCTTTCCTTCAGGGCCCCATCATGTTGTACATGGTGCCTGTGTCTCCTAACTCAACTTTTCTCCAACTTTTGACATGAAAGCTCTTTTACTCTCTTAGGGTCCCATCATGGTATCTCCATGTGATGCTACATATCAATGACTGCTCTCTCCTCTCAAAGCCTGATCATAGTCCCTTGTGTTTACAAGGTTCTCTAGCCTAATAAAGCCTATTCTGAAAGGAAATCTGAAGTCAGTTTCTTTCCTGAACCTGTATTTTAAGTTATAATGAAGATAATCTTGGTGTCTTTGATGCCTAATCTATAGGGTAATTTCCATAGGACTACATGGGAATATAGTTATGAGTGGATAAAAAACCTGTTTATACAAAGAATTTTAGGGTAATCCTGACTGGAGGGACCACACTTGATGAAGACTGCTTAATTAGTTGTACCCCTTGCCCTCTGTTTATATTCAAACCTCATGTCAGCACCACAGATGGAACTGGGGGAATCATTAAACCTCTGCATTTGTTCTTCTTCCCAATGTGGAAAAAAATGAATAAATTGCTTCTACCTGCTTCCACTATTACTTGTCTCTTCAACTGATGTATTGAGGATGGGCACTGAGTCTAGTTTACTAGGACTGATAGGGCCCAGGCTTTGACTCTAAATACTCTGGGAAAACCTTCAAAATATCCTTTCCTTTGTTGTCAGATAAATTTTTATGATGCCAGCTGAGCACATTGTAGACACAAAGCATAATTCTCATCTCAAAGCAGATAAAAGACAGACTATGTAGAGATAAACATGAGAAGCCATGGCCCAGGAACACAGGTTTATGTTAACTTCAATTCCATGTTCCAATGTGGATGAAGTTTCATGAAGTTTTTATAGTAACAGAATGAAAAAAAGTCATAAATCAAGGAACTTTGCAGAAGCATTGGTGGAAACAGTAAGTAGGTTACAGAAAAATGGAGAAATTTCAGAGATAGGACTCAGTTCCTATCTGATGATACTCAGCCTTTTGATGCTGGAACCTAGGCTTTTGTTAATTCTTCCCAAAAGGTTTTTATCTGTTAGTCACTGATTGTTAGGTCAGACAGAGAAGCAGAGAAAGAATGGGTATTAGGGGGCTAAAGATAGCCAACGATAAACTGTAATTGCGATTTGGATCTGCAACATTCCAAACTCTCCATAATCATTGAATTTCTAATCAGTTGATCAGTCTCACAAGATATCAGTTGGAAGATGCATTTTTTTCTGGGAACTTTGGTCTACAACATCCAGAGGTGTCAGTGTCTGCCATTTTAACGTTTAAAACGTGTTCTATGACAATGAGGAAAACAGGCTGTTACTGAGTTTGTGCTGTTCCCCAAGAAGAAAAGTTGAACCCCAAGTCTTAGAGAAGCCAATTAAAACATACAAAGTAAAGAGCAGAAAAAGGTTTATTCCATGTGGCCAAACTGGGGAGAAGAAGATCCATTGACCCCCCCACATTTTCATTTTGGGTTCCTGCAGTGAGATTGCAGCTTATATACAGGACTAACAAGCCGTAAATCTCTTTCATGGAGGGAGGTTGCCACCTCTGGCTGGTGCCTTTTCTATTGACCTACATGAGATTCTGGGAGAAATTCCCATTTCTTGGGATTCATTCTTAAAACTGTTTGATAGATTGAGAGACACAAGTGCCTCTTTAGAATAGTGCCATTGCTGTCAGGCTGTTTACAATGCCATAAAATATCCCTGTTAGATTTCTTTTTTAAATTGTATTCTTAAATTTAGCATGTTCAGGAAAGCACAACTAAACTGAGAATTCTCACAAAAGGCCACCCTCATGCTTCTTTTGTTCTAAGAGAACGTTGGTTTGGAAATAACACCCACACTATCCTTGCAGGAACCCTTCTACTCTTTTATGTCTTGGTTGTGCTTGTCTTGTCTTTTCAGTCACCAACACGCAACTTTGGGTAACAAGATGGCATTTATAATAGTCATGAGAATAATTCAAGTTGGGTTCATTTAAGATGTCTGAGGTAAAAAGACAAAGTATTTGCTTTTCACGTGTAAAGTGGATGGAAGTGTTGGTCCTTAGCATTTAGAATGGATGGGTATTGTGACCTGTTCATGTAATGTGATTTTCTGGCAGTTCCATTGGCTATGTGGCTTCCCTCAGTGTAGCAGCGATTAAGATAGTCTTAAAGTCTCCCTGAGACATTTCTTTCTGCTGCCAGTCTCTGAAAACGTTCTTTCTTTATGTGTTTTCTTGGAAACATTTAATTGCTACTTCTTTCTATTCTTTCTCACAACTCCCTTATATGCTAATGTTCTTTAAAACACTTATTAGACTTGAGACCCAAGAAAATCTTTTTCATGAACCTGGGAGTTAGGCCTTTGAGCTACAGTCATTGAGGATCAAGTCCAACTATTCCAGGCCTTGTGGGAATAAGATGAAAACCTAATGTCTAATTTCCATAAACAGGAATTGATAGCTGCCAACGACTCAAACTCTTGGGTCAATATCACTCTCTCACTTTCCCCAGCACTTTTTCACTAGCTAAGCCCAATATTTTAGATGATATCTAAAATTGTTGAGACAAAAGTTTGCTTTTGCTAAAAGGAGAAGGGCATGGCTCAAAGTAGACTATGCTTCAGATACCTAGTTATACTAACCACCATGTATCCAGCCCAGGCACTCATGCTGTAGATGAAGTCTATGCCTCATTTCACCTATCTTCACCAATAACTTCTCCATGACAAATATGTCATAGCCAACTCATGATTTTCCTATCACGCTTTCTGACTTGAAATCTTTCCATCATTAAAAAAAAATGTCAGTACAACTGAATTTTATTCAGAACATGAGAATATTTCTGTTAGATAAGTAAAGTGGGAGAGGAAAGGGGATAGGTTTGAGAGATAGAGAGAGCTTCTGAGAAACAGCTCCTTTGGATGGAGCTCTAAGATAGATATCAATGCTGCATCATGCTGTAGGGATCCATAACCAAGCTTCAGTTTCAAACAAAGGAGGGTACTTATTCTTAATAGTTCCTGAGAGAGAGGAAGGCCTACACCATGAGGAAGCAGACTTGGTCAATATTGGGTAATATGTGAGCTATGTTAACTGCCTTCAGGTTGTATCAGGTTGCATATAATTCCCAAGCACAGGGGGTTGTAGAGATCAGGGGTTACACCTGCCTATCAACTCTGCTTTTCATATCAGCATCAGCTGGGTTCAAACAAACTCCTTAGTTTCATTAGCCACAAATCTTTATTTGGCCATCAAACCAAGACCTATGTACCTGGAACTGACAGACCATAGCTATTTGTCTTGGAGTCATGCTAGCAGAATCAGTATTTCCAACTCTGTTTCTAAGCACCAGACAAGCCCATGTCATCCCATTATTATTGGTTCAAACAATAGATTTGGTCCTGATAAGTACTACCAGATCTAGCTACCTTCAAATAGGCTGATAGATTTATTTCTGACAATAGTAACAAAACATTTTTCTGTGTTTAAAACCTCTGTAAGCTATTTTTATTGAATTTTTTGTGTATTTCATAAAGAACATCTCAAAGGATATTAATCATGTTTATACCCCCATCCCTGCTGGCACCCTCCCACAGTCCTTCCACCCCTCCCCCTCCCAGCCCAAATACTCTGTCATTCCTTTTAAGACCCACTGGGTTGTCAGTGTCCCCAGCCACTCCCCAGTGCAAGTAAATCCACTAAGTCTAATCAGCCCTTGTTTTAGGAAAATCAGCTCTTCCTCATCTATCAGCAATCAGTTGCCAACGTTCCTTCAGATAAGATTGGGGTCTGCTGTTTATTTTCCCAATTCTATGCTGGGTTATTGTCTTCCTGAGTTTGCATGGGACTTGTACATACTGAAACCATTGCCATAGAGTCATATGAGCAGGTTCCCATGAGCTTGTAGGACTCTTTCCATATGTAAGTTCTTAAACCTTTTGTTCATGAAAAGAATCTAAAAACCTACAGCAAAATCTTCTGGCTTAAGCTAATACGATTGTAAATTAAATATTCATGAAAAAAGATACAGCAAAATTTTTCTGTTTCTTACAATTTCATTTCCTCTTTATTGGTTTTAAATGCAGTGAAGGGAGATACGTACTGATCTGTCACTTGGAATTTTGAGTATGGATTTATATTTTAATTTTGGG
This sequence comes from Nannospalax galili, assembly GCF_000622305.1. Classification (NCBI taxonomy): domain Eukaryota; kingdom Metazoa; phylum Chordata; class Mammalia; order Rodentia; family Spalacidae; genus Nannospalax; species Nannospalax galili. The sequence goes on from NW_008343971.1 coordinate 291,072, forward strand.
AAGCCATAGGCATATGCAATACATTTGTTATATAACAATTTCCTTTTATTTGAAACATTCCATCCTGGAGGGAGAGCCCTTAAGAATCAAGAAGTATGGGGCTGGAGAGATGATCTAGTGGTTAAGAGCACTGTTTGCTCTAGTAGAGGACACCGATTCCATTCCCAGGACCCATATATCAGATAATAACCATCTGTAACTCCAGTTCCAGGGTTGTGACTCCCTCTTCTGACCTTTGTGGACATTGCAAGCACATAGAACACTTGTATCTACATGCCAGGAAAACACTCATGCACATATATTATGAAATAAATAAATATTTTTTAAAAAAAGAGTGACCAACTTAGAAGTCTCAGGAATCCCTCAAATTACCAGGTCTCAAGACCTGTCCCTCCTCAAGATTATCTAAGCAATAAAGGCAGCTGAAGAGATGACACTCTCCAAGCCATCAAGCTATGTTTGGTGCCCAGGCTGGAGAGGGCTTTTTGGTGATGAAATTGGCTTTGAGTTTCTCATATTCCTATAAGTAACCCCAATAAACTAATTGGTTTAACAAATAGGTTTGGTAAAATTGGTTCTATGGCCTGTCATTGGTGCCCTATCAGGGGTGAGTAGATGTTTGTCCATGTCTCTCCAGAAAAAGTAACACATCAGTTTGTAGCCATCAGTGTTCTATGCAATTTAAACACATCTTCACATGCACTCTACATGGATGCTAATTACAGCTTCCTATTATGACCACTCTGAAGCCATAAAGTACTTCAGATCCTTTTCACAGGCAACATTTTATGATTATTTTCTGAAGAGCAGGTTGTAACCCATGAAACTTTAATGCTTAAGAATTCTGATTTAAAAAATATACAATGTCGAAGTATTCAGCCTCATTGCTACACTGAATTCTATTATTATAAGTAGAAATCAAGATTATGATATTGACTAACACGTTCCTAAATTATATCCTATTTATTGATCCTCTCTTATAGAATCATAAGAAGTGCATGCTGCTAAACTCAGAAAACAGCAGATGTTTGCTTTTCTCCCCTCCCTCTGATCATTTTGAGTAACGACCTGCAAAACCATTCTACTGAAAGGATCTAAGAAAGTCTGCTGGAGTTCCTGGAAAATGTATTTCCTAGTAAAAACAACAATAGCAACAAACAAACCAACAAAATCTAGTGGTATGACTAAAAGAAATCAGTAGACAATGTCTGCTAAGATAGTTCAAAAGACGTAGGACTATGGAAAGACTAAGAGTGACAAGGCAGACAGAAAGATAATTGCTGGTGGGTGACAACTAATGATAAAGAGAGGGAAGAGGGACAGGGAGAGGGAGGGAGTGAGAGGGAAAGAAGGAGGAAGAAATGGATACTAAAGGTAGAGAGAGTAAAAAGAGGAGAGGAAAGAAAGAAAAAAGGAAGGAAGGAAGGGAGGGAGGGAGAGGGGGGAAGACAGAAGGAGGGAGAGTAGGAAATGAAGGAGAAAAGCAAGAAAAATGGAAGAAAAGAAGGAATCTAACTATGGAAAGTGGACATATTAAAGGGCCCAACTGTTAACTAAAGTAATTATTCCACTATGGACAGGTGCATCTAAATGTTAGCTGGACCTCATTGCATAGTCAGTAATGCAGTTGCTTGGAAGTTTGAAGAAGGAAGATCTCTAGTTCAAATAATTCTTAGGCAACTTATTGAGATCCTGTCTCAAAATTAAAAAAAGAAAAATTAAGGGCTTCAAATATATCAAAGTGATAGAGCGTTTGCCTGGCATTGTGTGAGGTCCTAGATTCAAATCACAGTATCAATAAAGCAAAGCAAAACAAAACAAAACACATTATGTTCTGTGCTTTAAATTTATACAACCAAATTTAGTAATTTTAAGTCATGTATACTTCATTCTGTTTTCTCATGTACACATAAGCTATCTTTCAGGATAAATATGGAAAACAAGTTTCTTTGCACTCCTTCCCTTCTTAAATGAGTCGGAGCAATGGTTTGTTACTCAAAGGAAATGAGAAAATCTGCTGGCAATTCCTAGAAATCCAAGTAAAGAGACTACAAGGAGAATATCCCATTTCTTGTTGACTGTATGCAATGGTATTTGATGGAAACTATAATATTTATATTAGGTGTACTTCCACAAGGAAAGAAATTGCTAAAGATCAGAGGAAAGCGGGTATGGGAAGCATCTAAGTTCATGAAAATATCAGTCAGTGTGCTGTGCCCTCAACAATCAACATGCCTGTTTTCTGAACTCTTTATATTTAAAGTATTCAACTCATTAGCAGTTTCAGTTAAACATATTATTTTTTTTACAGGGATAAATATGTCCTGAAAAGCAGAAAGGTTAGGAGAAACACAGAAGGCAGGCATATAGCATGATTTTGTATGCAGAGGCAGGAGTCACAAAGCATCTTTAAGAAGCCCCTAGAGATTCTTAAAAAAAAATAAAAAAATCACACTCTGGCTCCATGTCCACCCCATCCCCTGCTGGCCTTGCCTCTCTCACAGGTGGACTCAGTCTCACCGCCACTTATTCTCCACAGGAGTATTAGCTACCCCATTCTTCTCATCACTGTCCCTGCAAGCCTCTCTCACAGGCTGGCTCCTACTCCTTAAACCCAAATCCCAGGTCTACCTTCCCAAACCAGATTAACTAGTCACCCTACCATAGATCCCTAAGTTGTCACCCAGGCAGCTTCCTCATGGCCAAATTCCCAGCCTCAAGATCAGGTGGACAGACTTGCACAGCCAGGACTCTGAACCAAAGCTAAATTAAACAAAACAAGAGTAGAAGTTCCTGATCAACATACAAATGACAAAGAATATCCATCTGTCCAGATAGCAATGCAAAAACACAAATAATATGAAAAAACAGGAAAATATCTCCCCTAACAAAACCCACGAGTCCAACAGAAAGGCAGAACATTTGAGAACCACCCTATAAAACCTTAGGACACAGAATTTAAAAAGAATAATCATAAACATGATCAAAGAATTACAAGAAAGCACAGCAAAACAGCTCAAAGAACTCAAAGATGAAAGGCATAAATGTTTGATGAAGCTCAGGAATATACAAATACATGGCTTAATGAAATATCAAAAACAATTCATAATTTGAAAAGCAAATTCACTAAAGATATAGAAATAGTGAAGAAACCCAAATAGAAGTGAACAGGGGACTGAACGACTAAATAAACCAAGTAGGTCAACAGGAGAAAGTCTCACAAGCAGAATGAATAAAATGAAAAACAGAATATCAAAACTGGAGGATAAAGTTGAAGATCTGGACTTATTAAGCAAAGGCTATGCAAAATTCAAGAAAACACAGGAATGGAATACTTAGGAAATGTGGGACAACATGATATGACCAAATCTAAGTATTATAGGCATACAGAAAGGAGAAGAAAATAAAACCAATGGCATTAAACAGATCTTCAATAGAATCATAGAAGAAAACCTCCCCAAACTAAGGAAAAATATACCTATAATGATTCAAGAAGCACAGAGAACACCATTAAGACATGAACAGTACAGAAAGTCTCTATGATATATCATAGTTAAAAACATTAAATATACAGAACAAAGAGAGGGTGCTGAAAGCTGCTAGAGAAAAAAGAAGTTACATATAAAGGAAAACCCATCAGAATAACAGCTGACTTTTCAATGGAAACTATGAAAGCCAGAAGAGCCTAGAACATAGTAGTCCCAGCTCTAAACAACCATGGATGCCAACCTGAATACTTTATCCAGCAAAACTATCTATCAAGGTCAAAGGGGAACATAAAATTTTCCATAACACAAATAGGCTGGAAGAATTCATGTCTTCCAAACCAGCATGACAGAGATTACTTGAATCAATGCAAAGAACTGAAGAAAGGAGTGAGCATGCCCAAAAGGCTACAGAAAGAGAATAAAGAAAGGTATATCAATGGAAACACAAAATAGATCCAAAAACATAAAGAAATGAAAATGACAGCACACAATCCACACCTTTCAATATTAACACTAACTATCAATGGCCTCAACTTCCATGTCAAAAGATATAGAATGGTGAAATGGATAAAGAAAGAAAACCCATCTTTTTGTTGTCAAGAAACCCATCTCATTTTCAAGGATAGACACTATCTTAGAGTGAAAAGATGGAAAAAATATTCCAAAAAATTGGCCCTAAGAAGCCAGCAGGTGTTGCAATTTTAATATCTGACAAAAAAGACTTCAAATTAAAACTCATCAGAAGAGATAAGGAGGGTTACTTCATTCTAATCAAATGAACAATGACCAAGAAGTTATTACAATCATGAATATTGATGCACCAAACTCAGGCGTACCCAATTTCATAAAATCAGTAGTCTAGTACTATAAAACAGAGATTGGCACCAACTCAGTGATAGTGGGTGATTTTAATACCCCACTTTCTTCAATAGACAGGTCAACTGGACAAAGAATAAACAGAGACACATCTGAATTAAATGATGTATTATATTAAATGAATCTAACAGATACATACAGAATATTCTACCCAAGACCAAAGAATACACTCTACTCAGCAGCTCATTCAAGTTATCCTAAAATTGACCACATTCTGAGGCACAAAAGAAATCTCAAAAAATACAATTGAAATAATTCCATGCTTTCTATCAGACAACAGTGCAATGAAGCTTATAATGAACAGTGAAAGATGCTCTAGTAAATACCGGAACTCATGGAGAGTAAACAACACACTCCTAAATCAAGAATGGATCAAAGAAGAAATTAAAAAAGAAATAAAAGCATTCCTGGAACAAAACAAAAACAAGAGCACAACACAAAAAAACCTCTGGGACACCCTAAAAGCAGTCCAAAGAGGTAATTTTACAGCTTTTAGTGCCTACATTAAAAAAAATCAGAAAGAGCATGTGTAAACGACTTAACAATACAACTCAGGTCTCTGGAAAGGCTAGAACAAACCAACTTCAAACCTAGTAGATGAGAAGAAATAACAAAGCTCAGATCAGAAATGAATGAAATAGAAACAAAGAAAATAATACAAAAAAATTAATGACTCTAAGAGCTGCTTCTTTGAAAGGTTATACAAGATAGATAGATCCTTAGCCCAGTTAACCACAAGAAAGAAAGAGCAAATCCAAATTAACAAAATCTGAGATGAAAGGGGAAACATCACAACAGACATCAAAAAATTCCAAAATATTGTAAGGGAATGCATTAAAAATCTATACTCCATTAGATTTGAAAACCTAAAAAAAAAAAAAAATGGATGAATTCCTGACATTATGGCCATGACCAAAGTTAAACCAAGAGGAGATCAACGCCTAAATAGACCCATAACAAATAAGGAAATTGAAACAGTAATATGAATCCTCCAAATTAAAAAAGCCTAGGCCCAGATAGATTCACAGAAGAATTCTACCAGACATTGAAAGAAAATCTACAACCAATACTGCTTAAATTACTCAAAAAGACAGAAACCGAGGGAGAACTCCCAAACTCCTTCTACAAAGCCAATATCATTCTAATACCAAAAACAGGTAAAGATACAACAAAAAAGAAGAGTATAGACCCATATCTTTAATGAACATAGATGCAAAGATATTCAACAAAATACTTGCAAACTGCATACAGACACACATCAAAAAGATCATTCACCATGATCAAGTCAGCTTTATTCCAGAAATGCCAGGATGATTCAACATTTGCAAGTCAATAAATGCAGTAAAACGTATAAATGGACTTAAAGACAAAACCACATGGTCATTTCAATAGATACAGAAAAGGCATTTGTCAGAAATCCTACCTGCATTTATGTCAAAAGTCCTATAAGGAATTGGTCTGGAGGGAACATACCTCAACATAATTAAAGCTATATACAACAAACCCATAGCCAACATAATCTTAAATGAAGAAAAACTGGAAGCATTCCCATTAAAATCAGGAACCAGACAGGGGTGACCACTATCTCCACTTGTTCTCAATATAGTGCTTGAAAACCTTGCTAGAGCAATAAGAGAAGGAAATTAAAGGAGTACCAATTGAAAAAGAAGAGGTCAAATTATCCCTATTTGAAGATGATGTGATATTATGCATACAAGATCACACAAATTCCACTAGAAAACTGTCAGAATTGATTAATGCTTTCAGTAAAGAGGCAGGATACAAAACTAACTTATAAAAATCAGTAGCCTTTCTATATACCAATAATAAGTAATCAGAAAAAGCACTGGAAACCCTCTCATTCTCAATAGCCTCAAAAAAAAATTTAGGAATAAACCTAACCAAAGACATTAAAGATCTCTACAGTGAAAATTTCAAAACTCTAAAGAAAGAGATAGAGGAAAGACACCAGGAGATAGAAAGATCTACCATGCTCATGGATTGGTAGACTCAATATTGTTAAAATGACCATGTTACCAAAAGCAATTTATGGATTCAGTGTAATCCCAATCAAAATACCCCTGACATTCTTCACAGAGAATGACAAAATAATACTAAATTTCATATGAAATCACAAAAGAGCTCAAATAGCCAAACCAATCTTGGCCAAAAAGAACAATGTTGGGGGAATACCATACCAGATCTCAAATTATATTACAGAGCTATAGTCATAGAAACAGCATCATACTGGCACAAAAGTAGACACATAGATCAATGGAACACAATAGAAGACCCAAACATGTGTTCATATAATTTCAGCCACCTTATATTCCACAAAGGTACTAAGAACACACAATCATGGAAAGATAACATCTTCAACAAGTGGTGCTGGTAAAACTGATCTCTACCTGCAGAGGAATGAAACTTGTCCCTTATCTTTCACCATGTACAAAAGTCAACTCTAAATGAATCAAAGATACTGCTAGAAGACAACCTAGGTAGCACCCTTCAAGATACAGGCATAGGAAAGGACTTTCTAAACAAGAAACCAGCTGCTCAGATACTAAAGTCAACAATCAATAAGTGGGACCTCATTAAACAACAAAGTTTCTGTACAGCAAAAGAAACAGCTAAGGGAGGGAGGAAGAAACCACTGAGTGGAAAAAAATCCTCAACAGATACACATCCAACAGAGGATTAATATCCAAAATAAACAAAGAACTAAAAAAAAAGAAAGAAAGAAGATAAATGACCCAATAAAAAGATGGGTGATAGACCTAAACAGAGAGTTCTCAAGCAAAGAAATAAAAATGGCTAGAAAGCACCTTAAAAATTGCTCAACATTCTTAGTAATTAGAGAAATGCAAATCAAAACCACTTTAAGATTTTATCTTACCCCATTCAGACTGGGCCCAGATCAAGAGAAAAAAAGACTCCAAATGTTAGATGGGATGTGGAGAAAGAGAAATGATCATTCACTGCTGTTGGGAATGCAAACTGTGTAACCACTATGGAAAGCAGTGTGGAGAACCCTCAAAAAACTAAAAGTGATCCTACCATATGATCCAGTGATTCCACTCCTTGGCATATTCCCAAAAGACTATACTGTGCTGTAGAGATATCTTTTCATCCATGCTTGTCATTATTCTCTCCACAATAGCTAAGAAATGGAAATAACCTGACTGTCCCTCAACTGATGAATGTTTATTGAAAATGTGGTACATCTATTCGATGGAGTTCTACCCAGCAGTAAGATGAATTCATGAAATTTGCAGGTAAGTGGATGGAGCTAGAGAATATTATATTAAGTGAAGTAACACAAACGCAGAAAAGCAAGCAGCATATATTTTCCCTCATTTGTGGATTATAGCACCAATCCTTTATATGTGATTATATAAATTCTGAAGTAACTCCTGGAGCCAGGTAAAGGCAAAAGATACATGGAGGTAAAGGAAAAGAAACAACCTGAAAGGGAGATAGTAAGGAACCGATGTTACCCTCATGAGGGCGTTGGAAAAACTGTGAGTAATTGGCAGGGGGAAGGGAAGGAGAGACATGCAAGGGACCATGGGGTGGGGGAGGGAGGAGCAAAAAGATGGTGGGAGTCAGAGAGTATTGGGGGGAGGGTGGAAATAATGGGGGTACTGTAACTAGGATGGGAGAAAAAAAGAGTAGAGATTTGTGCTAGGAAACAGAGAGAAAATTGATGCCCTAGAAACCCTGTGAGAAATGCACATTGAGTGTCTGAACATTAATGCATGTATATACCTAGGAGCTGCTTGGTAGGGAACGCAGTGTCAGATTGACGATACCTCCCTTAGAACAACAAACATGCTGTACAGCACTCATCAAAGAAACTTCTTTTTGTAACAGATGGAGGCTACGACAAAGTTGCTCATCTGGTGAGGCACAGAGAGCATATACCTGAGAGATACCCGGTCTTAGGTGACACATTTACAGCTGAATTCCTACAGCCAAGGCTCATGGAACAGAGTGGAATAAGGGGTAGAAAGAGGGCTAATGCACCCCTCCATTCTCAACAGTGAGGCTTCCATGTACATCAGAGCGGTTTACACTTAGAAGGCCTCAACTGGCCAAGTTTTGGAGAATAAGACTGTAGAGTGTACGATGGGACTCCTTATGGAACTTCATCAACCCCACAGCTCAGGGACCAATGTGGAAGAGGAGGCGGAAAGATTGTAAGAGCCGGGGGTGGTTCGTGAACTATGTGGTGGAGGCTTCCAAGCCAATAGAGGTTTGCTTATGTGTGCCTGCAGCAGTGGTGGCATCCAATGTGGAACCAATGTCATCTTAGTTAGACAAGGGTCCAAACAGGAGGTGAACAATAGGTGGCAGGTCAGCACTAGATTGTGAACTATTTGAGACTGGATGCTGCTGGGTGAGGGAGAGTGTGACTCACAATGACCACTGGTTGTACTGACTGGACTCCAGTGGACACATTTACACACTGAAGGACATTTGGGTACAAATATCTGAATGAATAGGACTCAGCATGTATGGCAGAGTGCATAGGGTTTCGTGGGGGGGGCATAGTTGGGGGAGGGGGTCTGGATGTGAATGGGAAATATTGTATGAAATTTTAAAAGGTCAATTAAAAAAATGATAATAAAAAAATAAACACAAAAACCAAAATTCTGATTCAGTGATTTAATCTGAATAACTTGAGACATTATGGATTTGAATTTTTCTTGGTAATTTATCTTTTGTAAATAAGTTGCAAAAATCTTTAACTTCTAGTCTATTGAAACATCAGCCTCTTTGTCTGCATATTATAATTGTGATGAACAACTTTCCTGTAGACATGTAACCTATGATATTGCATCACTCATCTAATATCTGATACTCCAATTACCATAGAGGAAAAGTAGAAACCCTCATGGGTTCATAATTCCAGTGGATCCTTTTTGGAAAATACAATACAGCAATGACTTTTGGCACTATACGCAAGGAAAAGACATGGAGTACCTCCCAAAGGATAAACATGATCAGATTTGGGGAGAAAAGGTGAACATGATTTCACTGAGAATCATTTAGGATAAGTGGTTCTGTCATAGAAGTGGCTGTAGAAAATGGAGCCTCACTGAGTGTCAATAAATGTGGTGACAAGCATGCCATAAAATAGACGGATGTGGTCAAGAGCTGTTTAGTGTCTGGAGGGAAATGAAAGTCAGAGTTTGTGGTTATATTTGGGGCTTAGATTGTTTAGAAATTGATGTAAGATAGAAGGATGAAATTGGAGAACAGAGATTTTTTAGTTTTGGCTTTTGTTATTTGTTTGAAAGAATGGAGAAGGTCAAATGTGTTCATTCTGTGTGTGCCAGGCTGAGTGTACAGCAGAGCACTAAGCATCTTGAAGAAATGTATTAAAACAATCATAGAGAAGTAATGATAATCTTCATTTATTTAAGAAACTTACACAGCTGTTTACAGACCTCCATTGCTGAGCCCTCCTGTCCTGGTTGAAAAATGCGTGTCTTTCTCTGAACCCATCTCCCTCCTCCCAGGACCTGCAAGCTTTATAATCTGCCTGCCCTGCTGCTTTTTTCACAAAGTATGATAAAATGGTTCTTGATCACCCTTTTAGAAAAAACAGAAAACAAAAACCCACAAAAGGACAACAACAATAGTGGCAACAACAACAATAGCAACAACAACAAGACCTGTAGTTTTCCTTACTATAGCCATGAGATGATCTGATAAATGCTTGCAGGCATAGGCTCGACTCCTGTGCTCTGTCATGAAACATACAGCATGAAGCTAGGGTTTCTTCCTTGCAAATATTCAAAACAAATTTTTGCCAAGTGACCTCAACAGAAGAAAATGAGTTCCGATATCTTTATAGTATCACATTCTGGCATAGTAACTAAAGGTCAGTGGTCATATTATCTCTGGATCCTCAAGTGTTTATAGCATATCAAATTACATCTGGCAGAAAATTATGTGATTTTTTTCAGCTTGACGTTTAAGTGCTTTCATCCTCTGGAATCTGTATCATACTAAATTTTATTCAAAGAATAATTTATTCAGAAATTTGAAGGAAGTTTATATATAACTTCCACATCACATTATAACACAAATCTGTAAAGGGTGCTTTACAAAAAGTCTTTATTCAGTTTAGAATTTGACAATGCCAAGTTACAATTGCATTTACAACTAACTCCTGGGAGATCATCTACTAACAGCATTATGTGTAATGAGTGAAGAACTTAGAATATATTCATTTCTGCTACTTAAAATAAATAATGTATTAAGAAAACAAAGGCAGTCATTAGATGAATTCTGGTACAATTTTTCAAAACTGAATGTCTCCTTGTTGTGACTTCATGTACCCAGTAATACAGAATGAGGGGGAGACCACCCACTGAGCTCTAAACACTAGAATAAAAGAGCAGTATTAGCCATGCAGCATAAATTAAGGAGTTAGTCATACAAAATATAGACTATGTAATAGGGTTAAGATATGCATGAACAGTTAAATACTTAAAAACAAATATGTCAGGTACATAAATGAAAAACACACCATATACTGAGAACAAGCACCATATCAGCACAGACCTTCAGTAAGGCAGGATTGTAGATACACAGAGAAAAGGCTCAGAGATCTTCGAGAGCTCAAATGCAAAGAATGATCTAAGACTTTTTCATAAATTTAGCAAAATTTGAAAGACAACAGGGTTACCGAAATATTATGGCAGAAACTTTAAATAAGAAGTCTCTATCTGTGCATGTATTTGCCTTATTGGCAAAATGACTATAGTGATGGCAGATGTCACCTTTCATAGGGAGTTTGAATTTTGTGACTGGTATCAGCTGGAAATTGGCCAGTTCATTCCTAGGTTTCAGAGAACCGATAGTGGTGAATTGGCCAATAATAATTTACTAATTTTCATTTCCAAAAGGTCTTATATCATCAACCTTCAGTGTTTTTGACCATCAAGCCAGATACGGTGGCACACATCTTTACTCTCTGCACTCAGGAGACAGATTAGCAGGCAGATCCCTGTGACATCTGTGAGATACAGGCAACCTAGTCTACATATCACATTCCAGGTCATCTGAGGCTACAGGAAGACCCTGTCCCAAAAACAAAGAAACAAAAAGAAAATAAATTTTTGCCTATCAGGATGCATGGCACAAAATAATTTCTTACTACATTTTAATAGAAAAAGTAGGATATAGCAACCATCTACCCCCTGCCCCATTATCACATGGCTTCACATTCTACATTTTCCACTAGCCTTGGCCAACTGACATTCAAAATATTAAGCAGAAATTTCCAAAAATATGCAATTCATTAAAATATAAACTACTCTTATGGAAGCATGCAGCAAAGACCACTGACCAAGACAACTCCATGGGGGATAGCAGTTTATTTGAGAGCAAACAGACAGCTGGGCTGCCTCCTAGGGAGCAGAGAAACAGCAATCAGCAGCGGAAGTCAGATATCTTTTACAGGCAGTTAGGTGCCTGGGTAACTTTGAATGACGTAGGCTGGGCAGTTTCAGCTCAGGATTGGTTGGACTCCCTATAAATGGAGGGGCTTATCCAGGCTAAATTCAGGCCTATCAATTTAGACTATTGAGAGCTGTGCTGCCATTTTAGGGATCTGCCAGGAACCTAACAAGTAGATTGTTATAATTATTCTGTTTTATTATAAATTACCTTTTTATATAATATAATTAGTTATATATTATTATTAGTTGATCTTTTAATGTGCCTAACATATTAATTGAAGTACACATAACTATAGATAAATAAGGGGATCATTTCATATTACCCATGGTGTCAGGCATCTGTGAAACATCTGGAAATGTATTTACGGGTAAAGGAGAGCCAACATACAGCAAGCCTCGCATTTCCAAATCAGAAACAGAATCACCCATCTCTGAAGGTGGTTTGATCAAGAACCTTTAGGGCTGGCAAGATTGCTCAGTTGTTAAAGATGCCACTGCCAAGCTTGATGATGACCTGAGTTCAATCCCAAGGACCCATATGATGGAAGGAGAGAGCCAAACCTGCAAGTAGTTTTCTGACCTCTCCATGTACACACACATCACACACACACACACACACACACACACACACACACACACGCACACACACATATGCACACACACAAATTTTAAATATGTAAAAATAGAAGGACTTGGTCCTTGGGAGTAGAGATGAGATGCTTTGGCCATCCTTGTCAGTTTGAAAATATGTTCATATCAATCATGAATGCCCTCCCCAGCTTTTGTTTTATTGTGTGAGCACACTCTCCTTTATTTCCCAGGCTACTAAAACATTTGTCATTATTGCTTATTTTTATTTCTGGAAAAAAAATGATGTTTTGTTGATATTCTCTGTTGCTGTTCCTTGATAGTTTGCTTCAGCATTTATTATTTCCTTCTTCTACTAATTTGGTTGTTCCAGTGCTATGCCTTACGATGCAATTTAGGTTATTTATTCGAAAAATTTTTAAATATAAATTTTACAACTACAAATTTTGTGTAAGAATTTACTACATCCCAAAGGTTTAGGCATGTTTATTTGGTTTTATTTGATTTGAGATAATTCTAATTTCTTATTTTTTTTTCCTCTGTTAAAAACTTGCTTCATTAAATGTCATGCGTTTACAGATTTTCCTCCTACTGATCTCTAGTTTCAATCCACTGACATTAGAAAACATACTTTGAGTGGGATTGGTACAGAATTATTGTAACAGCATTTGGGAAGCAGGAGGTTTGTCACTAGAGACCAGTCTGGGTTTGTCTAAATAAAACAAAGTGACATAAGGAAAGCAGAAGAAAATAAACATTGAACACACAATTGACATAATTTGAAAACAGAAAACTATGTTACAACTTTAAGATATTAACACGTTTTGTAGCCTAACATAAAGTCAGTTCTGCAGACTGACACATAAGTAATCTGACCTCTGCATATAATACATATGCATTGTACCTACATATATTGCACCTGACTGAAAATTTCATATTTAAAGTGCTGAAAGACATGTACCATACCTCCATTATCCATTCATCTATTGATGGACCATCTAGGTTGTTTACAATTTCTTGCTATTATGAATAGGGTAGCAATGAATATGGATAAAATATATTACTGTTGTAGGGTAGAGTCTTTGGGGTACATTCCAAGGTGGTATGGCCGGATCATGTTAAATCAGTTTCCAGATTTTTGCGTGTTCTCTACCTTGATTCCCATATTGGCTGTGCCAGTTTCTGCTCCCACCAGCAGTGGGTAAGTGTTCCCCTTTCTGCACATAGTTGCCAGCTTTTCTCATTTTAAAACATGTTTTTTTTTTTTTAATCTTAGCCATTCCGAGTGCTTCAAGATGAAATATCAAAGTGGTTTTAATTTTCATTTCCTTGATGACTAATGATCTTAAAACAATTTTTAGTTATTAAAAGAGAATACATGAAACTAAAAACCTGTACATCAAAGGATGCCATTATTCAAGTGAAGTGGCAACCCACAGAATGAGAAAAAAATCTTTACCAGGTATACCTCTGACAGGAAGGTCATATCTAGAATATACCAAGAATGCAAATAAATAATAAATAAATAAATAAATAAATGAGTAAATAAAACCGAATTAAAAGCTTGAACAAGGAGCTGAACAGGGAGTATTCTAAAGATGAAATACAAATGGATGAAACATAATTCTTAGTATTTTTTAATAATATTTTAATATTTGCATTAGATATCTCATACATTCTTGATTAAATGACTCTGGCCATATTTGATTCCCTTCTGAGATTATTTTCACAGTTGAAATTATTGACAGCATGAAAACTCATATTTATGAAATGAAAAAGTATTATAAACATGTCTGTTATCTCCAAGTCAATTTGTATGTTCAATTGAAGCACAAAAATATGGTATTACATATAAAAAATATTTTCATAAGATTGACAAATTGATATTTACATTCACCAATTGGTATTATCAAGACCTTAAGTATAGTTGAAATACATCCCTATTGAATTTCATCTTGTCTTTCTTAAATACTCCTAGATTGATTGATATCATTAAGAAATGCCCATTTATTTTAAGATATATTCTGACAACTGTGAGGATAACTTTAATTTTCTTCTCGGTAAGTGTATTTATGTTATCTGATTTGCAAGAGTAAAATTAACTTAATATAGGCCAGGCATGGTGGTGCATGCCTTTAATCCCAGGACTCGGGAGGCAGAGGCAGAGGATCTCTGTGAGTTCAGGGCCAGCCTGGTATACATAGTGAGTTCCAGGACAGCTGGGGCTACAGGGAGACCCTATGTCAAAAATACCAGAAAAAAATAAAAACAATAATACAAAAAACAAAGCACTGCAGCCTGACAAAGTGGTATACACCTTTAACCCCAGTACTCATGAGTCAAAGGCAGGAGGATCTTTGTGAGAAGGAAGCCAGCGTGGTCTACATCACAAGTACCAGGCCACCTGGGGCTACAGGGGTACCCTATCTCAACAACAACAAGGACAAACACTAAATAAATTAGCAAATAAGTATAAATAAATAAATAAATAATAAATAAATAAATAAATAAATAAATATCATGAAAAGGAAGGAAATACGGGGTTTTTGTTTGCTTTGGTTTTGTTTTTGTTCTGCTTATAGTCAGCTTACTGATACCAATGACCATAATACATTTGGCTGGATTTTCTGGGCTGACTGATGCCTCCAGCAGAAACACTTGTGGATCCATTTCCAAGCCCCTGCTGAGGGGAGTTTTAAAGTGCGGTCTACACTTGAGTGGAGAGCCAATATTGTGTCCAAGAATGATAAAAATATTGTTTAAATTAATGTTATGTTCATTCTGTAATATGGATGAAATTTCCACTACAGAGATGATATGGCCTTATTTTTAGCATTTTGTTCTTAGTAACCATTTTTATTTTTATTTTTAGATCCATTTCCAAGCCCCTGCTGAGGGGAGTTTTAAAGTGCGGTCTACACTTGAGTGGAGAGCCAATATTGTGTCCAAGAATGATAAAAATATTGTTTAAATTAATGTTATGTTCATTCTGTAATATGGATGAAATTTCCACTACAGAGATGATATGGCCTTATTTTTAGCATTTTGTTCTTAGTAACCATTTTTATTT
Source organism: Nannospalax galili (assembly GCF_000622305.1). Classification (NCBI taxonomy): domain Eukaryota; kingdom Metazoa; phylum Chordata; class Mammalia; order Rodentia; family Spalacidae; genus Nannospalax; species Nannospalax galili. The sequence continues at coordinate 306,569 of NW_008343971.1, forward strand.
TTATTTTTTATTTT